>NW_024412432.1:2598747-2599957 GCF_014898765.1 Herpailurus yagouaroundi | reverse complement strand
TTTGTTTTGTTTTGTTTTGTTTTGTTTTGTTTTGTTTTGTTTTGTTTGTAATAGCCATCCTAGTGGGTGTGAAGTGGTTTTAATTTGCATCTTTCTGAGAATTAATGATGTTGAGCATTTTTTAAAGTGGCTCCACCCTCAAGACTTGAATTCATGACCCTGAGATCAAGAGACCGGTGTTCTACCCACCGAGCCAGCAAGGCACCCCAATATTGAGCATCTTTTCATGGCCTTTTGTGTATCTCCATTGGAGAAATGTCTATTTAGATTCTTTGCCAATTTTTCATTTGGGTTGTCTCTTATTTTTGAGTTTTAAGAGTACTTAGTATATTCTAGATTCAGGTCCCTTTTCAAATATATGATTTGCAAATGTTCTTTCTCATTTTATGGGCTGTCTTTTCACTTTCAAGATAATGTCCTTTGTAGCACAAAAACTTTTAATTTTGATGAAGTCCAATTTATCTTTTTTATCTTTGGATGCTTACACATTAGCTATGATATGTAAGAAACCATTGCCTAATTGAAAGTTGTGAAGATTGACTCTTATGTTTTCTTCTAAGTGTTTTATAGCTTTAGCTCTTACATTTAGGTCTCTTATCCATTTGAGTTAATTTTTATATATGGTGTGAGGTAGGGATGTAACTCCATTCTTTTGCATGTGAATATTCAGTTGTCTCATGACCATTTGTTGAAAAGACTATTCTTTCCCTCCATTGAATTATCTTGGCATCCTTGCTGAAAGTCAGTTGACTTTATTTTATCTACAGTTTATTTCTGGACTATTAATTCCATTCCATCAATCTCTATTTCTGCCAGTACCACAATAAGTTTGGAAATTATGGCTTTTTTACTGACACATACTCATTATAAAAAAAAATTCAAGCAATACATAAAAGTACAAAGAAGAATGTGAAATAATATTTAAAATCCCACCACCTATAAATACCCATAATGAATATTAGGTGAACTTCATTCCAGGAATTACACACTCTATTTCTCCCTTTCTATATGTTATAGATGATATGTATACATGTATCTGGATGTGTATCTGTACATATTGTATATATGTGTGTGTATGTGTGTACACATGTATAGACACAAAGATATATTTTAAAATAATTTTATAGGGGCGCCTGGGTGGCTCAGTCGGTTAAGCGTCCGACTTCAGCCAGGTCACGATCTCGCGGTCCGTGAGTTCGAGCCCCGCATC
>NW_024412432.1:2553402-2598347 GCF_014898765.1 Herpailurus yagouaroundi | reverse complement strand
AAAATAAAATAAAATAATATTATAAAAATAGGATTATATTGTATGTGCTTTTTAATGAAGTGTTTTCAACTTTATTTTACTTGAATTTAACAAATGAAAAAGAAACTAGTGAATGCAAAAAACTTTCCTGAACTTCAGATAAATGTAAGAGAGAAAAGAGTCTTCTATAGTTAAGAAGGATGATTACAAAAAAGTCTTTGAGGTTGAAATTATTTTTTTCTCTTTAGCTATTTATTTTCTTTTTAGAAAGCATTTGTTTATTCACTCTGTAAAAGCTGAAGAAATTAGCAGTTATGTATTTTCTACTACTTTTCCCCCAATTTGAAACTTTTCTTAGTGAATATTTTCACATAGTTAAGGTTTATATCCTTTACAGTATGTGCTGTAGCCATACTATTCACAGTTGTATAGTCTTAGCTCTGTATGTAAAGGACTTCACTTTCACCCCCTGTCACTGTTTCATGCTTATGTATTTAGGAGTGCCATATTTTGATTTGACTTTTTGTTGGCTGGACTTGTTATCAAATTGATGTTCAAGTTGAAGACACACTGCTTCTGTGATTTTTGAGTTCGTATGTGCTTGAGAATGTTTGTTGCCTTTATAGTTGAATTACAAACTGGATTGGTATAAGATTCTCGGGTCACATTTTCATTTCCTCAGAACTTTGTGGATATTACTTAACCTGCCTCCTGACATTAATAAAGCTGTAGAAACTACTTTTTCCTCTATATACCACTCAGATGAAAGAAGGATTCTTTTTCTTTCATCTGTGACATTTAGTAATTGACTCAGAAAATAGCTCGGTGTCTATGAGTCTGCATCAGTTTTATGTTTTTGTTTTTCCCTAGAAAGGAGTGTGCACTTCCAGTTTTACCTTCTGTTCTTCCTTCTTTTGGTAAAATTGTCTTAGCTGTATGTTTGAACACATTTGGGTTTTTTTCCCTTGAAGGGTCCTGAATTTCAAGGTTACCAGTTATCCTTATGTTACATCATCTTTGTTTTGTTTTTTGGGAGAAAGGATGCAAGTGAACGAGGGCAGAGAGAGAGAGAGAGAGAGAGAGAGAGAGAGAGAGAGAGAGAAGCGGGCCTCTCCTGAAGGTGGGGCTTGTGTTCACCCAAAGCAGGGCTTAAGATCACCTGATGTGGGGACTTGAACCCACAAACCATGAGATCATGACCTGAGCTGAAGTCAGATGCTTAACAACTGAGCCACCCAGGCACCTGCCTCTATTTTAGGTCATCTTTGCCTTCCATATCTTTTATTTTCTAATTGCTTTTGTCTTTTTGTTCTTGATGGCCTGTGTTTATCTCAAATGATATTATTTTTGTTATTAATGTTGTTATAACATTATAGCAATTTTTTTTCTTTAATGTCTGTTTTTATTGCTGTTTCTGTATTATTGGTGCTCCTGTACTGGTATTATTTTGCTCCTTAATTTATTTTCTTTGCTTAGAAATCTCTCTTTTCATCTCACTTCATTGGTTTGTCATCTTGTGTCTGAGCTTTCATTTTACTGACTTTATGTTCTTATTATAATCTTTAAATTCTTTTATAGTGTAAATGTTCATAGAGAATTTTCTTCTGTTCCTTAGATTAGGTTTTCTTCAAGACTGGAGTCTTTGTCTTTTATTTTATGTTTCTTAGTTCTTTCTCTCTCTTTATGTGGGTTTTTGTTGCATTAGTTGCCATACTTTTCTTCTTGCTCATTCTCAGTATAAGTAGCCCTGTCCTGACCTTTTATTTATTCTCATATGTATTAGAACTTTGTTCTTGATTTCTTTCCCAACTTGTCATAGACATGTTTTCTTTCCCTCTGAGCTATAGTTTAAACCTTGGGTGTTAATGCACGGAGAGAGTGAAGGGCAAGAGCTCCGCTTGGAGCTACATACAGCTTTTGTTGCAAATATTTGGCTGCACTAACTCTTGAAATTCTGTTAAATGTCCCCAGCAAAGATTCTCATCACCTAATTTGGGTGCAGCTTTTTCCCACTGCAGGTACTCTCTCAATAGTGTTCCTGCAGTTCTGCTTGGATCTCTAGAAGCTATACAGTCCATCAAAGAGCATCCTCCTCAGTTGTTTATTTCCCAGGTTTTGCTTATCTCTCTCTAGTAAACATTTCTAGTCCCTTCATGGTCAAAAAGATATATAAAATAAAAAATAAATAAAAAGAAGAAGAAGGAGGAAGAGGACTCGGTGGTGGTGGTGGTAGAGGAAAGGTAAAGATAGTCCTGTTTCTTTCCAAATGTGTGGGTATCTGTGAGAATTTTCAGGGTTTGGGCAATTTACCAGTCCCACTACTGCTAAGCATGAGGTTGCGTGGTGCAGAGGGAGGGCTTAAGGCTGTGTTGGATTCTTATGTTTCTTTCCTTAGTATTGTCTCCTTTTCAAATTTATGCCGTGACGCTGTACTTCTATCCTTGTTTGGATGCTGCTGGTGCCATTTTTTGTCTTTTTTTTTTTTTTTTAATTTTTATTTTTTGATGGTTTTTTTGTTTTTTGGGTTTTTTTTACTTGTTAATGATGAGTAAGGCTGTGATCCAGGTTCTTTGCTCAGAAGTCCTTCAGGGGTACCTGGGTGGCTCAGTCGGTAAAGCGTCTGGCTTTGGCTCAGGTCATGATATCGCCCTCTGTGAGTTCGAGCCCCGCGTCGGGCTCTGTGCTGACAGCTCGGAGCCTGGAGCCTGCTTCAGATTCTGTGTCTCCCTCTCTCTCTGCCCCTCCCCCTGCTCATGCTCTGTCTCTCTCTGTCTCAAAAACAAATAAAAACATTTAAAAAAATTAAAAAGAAGAAGTCCTTCAATTTCTTCTTTTTCCAGTTTACTTCTTAATCATATCCCTTGTGAAACCCCACCTGTCCAATATTTTATGGTATTACCATCTTCCCAGTCCCCACTACATGTTAACAATGACTTCTTGCTGACCAGTTCATTTCTCAGTTCTTACCCTGCCAACCCTGTCCTTGCTTAAATTATTTGGTTATTTGTTTTGCCTCTCCTACCTCCCTCTCCCCATGACCATGGTAATTATTCATAAAACATCTGAAAGAAATCACTAGTCCTGTGCAATTATCAATTATCAAGCCATTGTCAGTTTGTCTGGTAGAATATATGTGTACCTGCTTTTTATTGAATATTTTTACCAGGACTTAAAAAAAAAAAAAGAAATTACCAAATTAGCCTTGTGCCAAAAATTAGTGTATTTTTTTTAATCATGCCTAATTCACTGTTATTAGGTATTAATCAAACTAAGCTATCTGGGACTGACCTGATTATATAGGTTATTACAAGAGTAGGAATATAGATTATTATGACAGTAGGAAATGACAAAATATTCACAAGGAATGTATTTTTTGATTGGGATGAGGGCTTGTAACAATTTCCAAGGATCCAGATAAAAGTTTATCCTAGCCCACTGTCAAAACAACAGGGGTTTTGGGTTTTGGGTTTGGTTTGGTTTGCCTTTGGTTTTAATCTTTTTTTCAGGCATACTGTAGAGGTGACAAACTGGGACTCTGGCATTTGTTGTTAGCTAACTTTGTCAATGATCCTAGAATCAGGCTTTAAGGAAAGTCCTCCTTGTCCAGTTAAGATTTGTAACTTAAAATTCAGCCAACATGTTGAAGGGAAGAAAGAAGCTGGATGGAAGAATTGAAAAGAGGTAGTGAAGGAAAGAATAACCATAGGAGACATTTTTCCTTTTATGTCTTCCTGTTGTGAGAAGAGGGGGAAAGCTTCTATCATGAGTCCACTCTGGGGTATATGCCAATTTCCAAAAAGAGCCAGGAAAACTAGCAGGTTGTGGTTAATGATTAGGTCTATAAAAGGAGTAAGAAGGACCAGCAGGGTTGATTCCATTGATACAGCAATGGGGACAAGAATGTCTTTGGATTGGATGGATCTAGCACTGTGGATGGCATTCACACGGCCCATGGGAATACAGGCACCATGACTTAGAGATGCTCGAGGTGTTGGGGTTTTGTGATCCATCGTGATCCTCTAGACCTGTTGTCCCCAGCATTGGTTGGAAGCCACCAGCAAGCTGCCATGTGACCTGCAGGTCTCAACCCTGAGGCAGGATGAGGCAGATGACCACCTGCTTTCTTAAAAATGAAGCAAGATTTCTTGGAGACCTCCTATACTTTTCCTATATTCACACAAAATTCTGGAACATTGTGTTCCGTAGTCCTATAAAGAAAGATCCAATTGTGATTGAAAAATGCAAAAGGGAAGAATTAAAGTTAACTCTGAATTACCTGCTTCTCCTGCAGTTAAATTCTCCTCCTTGTCATTGAGTTAACGTCACTTTCTCTCCTATATAATTGAGCATAAATTACTGAACGAATATGGAATGAGTCAGTATGGACTATAAGGAGATGATGAAGCAAACTTAGTAAATTATAATTATGGCACTCAGATTAAAAAAATGTTTTTAATGTTTATTTATTTTTGAGAGAGAGAGTGTGAGTAGGGGAGGGGAAGAGAGACAGAGGGAGACACAGAATACAAAGCAGGCTCCAGGCTCTGAGCTGTCAGCACAGAGCCCGACGTGGGACTTGAAACCACAAGCTGTGAGATCATGATCTGAGCTGAAGTCTGATGCTTAACTGACTGAGCCACCCAGGCATGCCTCAGCACTCAGATTTTTAAGAAGCAAGAATACTATCAGTAAGCCAATGAAAGAAATATTTGCAAAGTAATCAGTATACCAGATTGTGACAAATTAATTTCTAAATTAACTTTTTTACAAAATAATTATTTAAATTATAAAACTTTGGCTCAGGCCATGATCTCATCACAGGTTTGAGCCTGCATTGGGCTCTTTACTGATAGCGCGGAGCCTGCTTGGGATTCTGTGTCTCCCTCTCTCTCTGCCCCTTCCCTGCTTGTTCTCTCTCTCTCTCTCTCTCTCTCTCTCTCTCTCTCTCTCAAAAATAAATAAACATTTAAAAAAATTAAATTATAAAAATAATGACTTTAAGAACCTCAAACAAAAATAATTCCTCACAGGGGCACCTGGGTGGTTCAGTCGGTAAGTGTCCAACTTCAGCTCAGGCAATGATCTCACAGTTCATGAGTTCGAGCCCCACATCGGGCTCTGTGCTGACAGCTCAGAGGCTAGAGCCTGCTTCAGAGTCTGTGTCTTCCTCTCTCTCTGCTCCTCCCCCACTCACACTCTGTCTCTCTCTCTCAAAAATAAATATACATTAAAAAGTTTTTTTAAATAATAATTCCTCACATTCTAGATATTATTCATTTCCTCTTTTTTCTCCATATATCTACTGAAGGTGCCAGGAAGGACTTTAGATGTGAGGCATTATTCTGTTTGGAGTTGTCCTTTTCCATTCTGACTACACAATACATTTTTTAAAAATTAGTTTTGTTGCTCTTTGTATCATTTATTGTAGGTGAAGCAGCAGTAGACAAATAATAACTTGGAAGGAGAAGGGAGGTTAGGAGAAATAAACCTTTCATTAGTATTCCAACTAGAGAGAGTTTGCCTGTGGAAGAAATGGCCTTAACCACCTGTAAACACACAGAAAGGGATGGCGGCTATGCTTGGTGCCATGATGGAGAGAGAACACCTTGTCATACAAATTGTTTGCAGATTTCCATTCCTCTGCAGTTCCATCTGTTTGTAATATGAAGGTCAGTGCTGCTTCCATCTTGCACCGTGACTTAGATGGATCTCATCAGAGCCCTGAGCTGACCCTGGATCTGAAGACTTGGTTCTTGGGGCTGGGGCAGAGGGTGGGCCTTCTTTCTGAAGAGAGTCATTTGGTAGTGTCTTATTTGATCAGTTGGGCTCACACACAGGTCCCTCTTTAAAGGACCTATTTTAAAAGGTTGTTTTCAATTTATTAAAAGAAAAACTTCATGCGTAGACCTTGTTTATTGTTCAATATCAAGCCCCTAGAAACTTTAATATTCATCTTCTCTCTTTCATATTCTACATTTATCCAGACTGAGTATTATCAAACCCTGCAGATAACTTAGGGTTAACACTAGTCTGGGGTCACTCAGCAAATAAAAATGCATAACATCCACTTACATTCAAATTTCAGATAAACAGCAAATAATTTTTTAGTGTAAGTGTGCCCCCAATCTAACTGGTCATCCTGTATTTTATCTGACAAACCTAGTTGAGACCAAATCGAGATTCTAGAATTAGATGGGCTGAAAATATTGGTCACAGTACTTAAGGTGCCAATTAAATATAAATGTAACTTTAAACATTTATATGTGAAATTTTTAAGCCTATGGTATTGTGATTATGTTTTTATTTTTATTTTTTTAATGTGTGTTTATTTATTTGTTTTGAGAGAGAGAGAGAGGGGAGAGAGAGAGAAAGTGAGCTCCTGCCTGAGAGCAGGGGAAGGGCAGAAAGGGATAGAGAATCCCAGACAGGCTCCGTGCTATCAGCGAGGAGCCTGATGAGGGGCTTCATCCCATGAGTTGTGAGATCATGACCTGAGCCAAGATCAAGAGTTGGCCACTTAACCGACTGACACTCAGGTGCCCCATGGCTATTTTTTTTTAATGTTTATTTATTTTTGACAGAGACAGAGACAGAATGCGAGTGGGTTAGGGGCAGAGAGAGAGGGAGACACAGAAGCAGAAGTAGGCTCCAGGCTCTGAGCTGTCAGCACAGACGCGGGGCTCGAACTCACGAGCTCTGAGATCATGACCTGAGCCGAAGTCGGACGCTCAACCGACTGAGCCACCCAGGCGCCCCATGGCTATTTTTTTTTTTAAGAGTCCTTATCTTTTAGATAATTTATTGAAACATTGATTGATGCAGTTGTGTAACATTTGGGATTCACTTCTGAATAATACAGGAGGCAGGTAAGAGGTTAAGGCGGATTGGCCATGGGTTGATGGGTACATGAAGGTTAATTATACTCTACTTTTGAGTGTGTTTGAAATTTTCCATCATAAAGGGAAAAATGAGTGTGTCTTAAGTCATACCTTTAGTTTAGAAAAATCTATTAGTGAAAGATCCTAAATGTGAAACAACTGACGTTTTCACAGCAGCATGGAAGAGGCTGCAGGTGGAGGCACGGGCCCATGAAACATTTTGTAATTGTGACATCTTTGTTCTTCCACTGGGGTATTAATTGTCTTGATTTTTGTCTTCATCTTTTTTTTTTTTTAAGTAATCTTTACACCCAACGTGGGTCTCGAACTCACAACCTTGAGATCAAAAGTCACGTGCTCCACCAACTGAGCGAGCCAGGTGCCTGTCTTTATCTTTCCTTAGAGTAATGCAAGAATGTTACAAGTTAGTCACTAGCCCCTTGGCCTTGTGATTGTCCAGTTGTAACAGGATCTCTAGGGAAAGCTCATGACGAGAACGTGGTTGAGTAGAGAGAGGATGGTGCCTTTTGAAAATAGTTAAACATGAGGGGCGCCTGGGTGGCGCAGTCGGTTAAGCGTCCAACTTCAGCCAGGTCACGATCTCGCGATCCGTGAGTTCGAGCCCCGCGTCAGGCTCTGGGCTGATCCCTCTCTCTCTGCCCCTCCCCCGTTCATGCTCTGTCTCTCTCTGTCCCAAAAATAAATAAAAAACGTTGAAAAAAAATTAAAAAAAAAAAAGAAAATAGTTAAACATGAAATAAAATAAACTGGTGGATTAGGTCAAAATAACAAACAGCACATTTTTCAATTTGTTTGTGGGTTTTACAAAACAAATCTCTTTAACTGATTGGATTGAAGCCCTGGTAAATTAATAAATACAATATATCATATAATAAGTCAACATAGGCCTGGCTTCCCTACCAGGTAAGCTGTCAGCAGCTGGGAGCACCCGGTCTCTGGCATGATTCCGGACAGAGTTATTTACTGATGGACATCTTTAATGGTTTGCTTTTTTCTTATTCCAGGATTTCCTTCAAATGCTGTTGGAGAACATCCCAGAAGAAAAAAGGTGAGGACCAATTTAGGAATTAAGAGCCCGGTTTTACTTTTAATGTTAAAAAAGGATCCTGCCGTTGTTTGGCTTGTTACAATCTAGAAAATTCAATCTTCCTCCCTTAACTAACTCCCTCCCAGGTGGAGGGAGTCCCAGGACAGTCAACCAGACCGAGAGTGAGGCCCAGGTGGGTGTTGGGAGTTAGGGCATACAGCCTTGGGAGGGCCCAGAATAGATGAACCCTGAAAGTAGTGTAAGAGGCAAGCCAAGGACACTTTGTGGCCTTAGTTACTGTGAAAAAGAATGGAGGAGAGGAGAGTTCTAGGTTAGGGTTCTCTAGTTAATGTAGCTTAATATAAGGAAATACTGTTTAATTGAAGGTAAAAGCATAGTGTAGTACTAAGAGCCTGGGATTTGAAGTCAAGTTCTCCTAGGTTCTTACATCACTGTGGCTCCTTCCTAGATCTGAGATTCGGAGCACATTACTTCATGCCTCCAAATTTCAGTTTTTCACCCTTGGGAGGATTAAAGGATATAATACCTGTGAAAAGTAGGTGCTCAATCAATGATTGATACAGTTAAAACAATAGTCATGTTCCGTGTATCAGTCACTGTATACAGGATCTATATACAGTAAGTCATTTAATCCTTATTACAGTCCTCCACCACCACCACCATCATCATAATGGTTAATTTTTTTTTTATTTTTTTAATTTTGTTTTAGACAGAGAAAGAGCAAGCAGGGGAGTGGGGCAGAGAGAGGGAGAGAGAGAATCTTAAGCAGGCTCCATGCTCAGCACAGAGCTCAACGTGGGGCTCAATCCCACAACCATGAGATCACTACCAGAGCCAAAATCAAGAGTTGGATGCTCAACTGGCTGAGCCACCCAGGCGCCCCATCATAGTGGTTATTGTGAGCCAGCACTCATTGGAAGGTTTCTCTATGCAGACACTCAGTTAACCTTCCATCCAACACCGTTTGGTGCATTACATGCCTGCTCCTATTTTACCAGTAAGAGGACTGAGGCACGAGTTGCTGACCACGTACAGGAGGAGGAGGTTTAGGACCTACATCAAAGTTTAGACTAGGTTCATTCCAACCCTCTCCTTCTAATTTCCTGTCTTCATTTAGACAGTAAAAGTGAATACCCTGAAACATAATTTCTAATAGCAAAATTGGTATTTAACCTTAAAGGGGGGCATCTTGAGAAATCAAACATTTCTTTGAAGTGGAGCCAATGTTCCTCTCGTTTCTGACCCACAGATTTAACTATGTTTTTATGCTCACACTGGGTCTCCAAATGTGGAAATGAATTCTTTCACACAGACACTACTTGGACCCACACAAGGTCGTCTTCCATGTAGGTGGGCCAGTCTTACAGGCAGTCCAGATGAATGTCTTAAAGGGAAGGTGGCAGGGTTTATGCCACCAGAAGGTGACATATAGGTTCAGGGGAGTTTCCAGGGGCTGTGAAGACAAGAAGATTTTTTTCTAAGTGTTAGATTTTTGCCTGCCCTTTTGTCTTAACTCCCATCTTTCACCTTCTAATTCCAATTCCAATTCTACTTCTAATTCCAATTAGCCACTTACTTTTAAAAATTAGATGTGGGGGTGCCTGGGTGGCTTATTTGGTTAAGCGTCTGACTGTTGGTTTTGGCTCAGGTCATGATCGTGCGGTTCGTGGGTTTGAGGCCTGCATTGGGCTCCGTGCTGTTAGTGCAGGGTCTGCTTGGGATTCTCTGTCTTACTCTCTCTCTCTGCCCCTCCCCTACTAACTCACTCTGTCTCTCTCTCTCAAAATAAATAAACTTTAAAAATAAAATAAA
The DNA here is from genome assembly GCF_014898765.1 of Herpailurus yagouaroundi. Taxonomy (NCBI): domain Eukaryota; kingdom Metazoa; phylum Chordata; class Mammalia; order Carnivora; family Felidae; genus Herpailurus; species Herpailurus yagouaroundi. The sequence continues at coordinate 2,588,609 of NW_024412432.1, read as the reverse complement.
ATTAGATGTGAACACACACACATAAAGCAAACCAGTGCACCATACAGAATGAACATACCTCTATTATTTGATAAATTCCTTTATTTCTACCTCTTCATGTTCATGCCTTTTGATGCTGTAGGAAGTCTTATACGGGGAGATTGCATGGAGCTTAGTAATTGGCCAAGATAATTAGCTTTTCAGGAGGCTGCTCCTGAAGGAAGTGTGGTTTGTTTTGGAAAGTCTAAAATGTTTCAGATTTACAATCCTTTTTTTTTTTTTTCCAACGTTTATTTATTTTTGGGACATAGAGAGACAGAGCAGTGGCAGAGAGAGAGGGAGACACAGAATCGGAAACAGGCTCCAGGCTCTGAGCCATCAGCCCAGAGCCTGACGCGGGGCTCGAACTCACGGACTGCGAGATCGTGACCTGGCTGAAGTCGGACGCTTAACCGACTGCGCCACCCAGGCGCCCCTACAATCCTTTCTTTTAAAGCAGAGATATGGGTTTTCTTTATGCAAAAATCACATCAGATGTGGCCATTATTCCTAAGGTCAAGAACAATAGTGTGTGTATATATATATATATATATATATATATATATATATATATATATGTATATGTATATATATATACACACACACACATATATATATATTTTTTTTTTCTTTTCTTCTGTACCTCCCTGAAATAAGTTTTCATGACCTCTGGTAGAATTAAGCAGTTTCCTTAGAAGTTATTGCAAGAAAAAAAAGAAAAGAAAATTAATAGAAATCGTGTATTGCTGTTACCGAAGTCTGTTTCTATGCATTCTTTCAGAAGAACCTCTTAGGGCACAAATACAGCAAATTTCATGGAAGCAACAAAGTGCATTTTTGGTTTGGGAGGTCTTTCTTTTCATCCTCTTGCTACTGAGGTTATGAAGTTCATTTGGATGGCCCTGAGCCCTCTGGCTCCAGGGGACCTGGATTTTATCATTGTGAATATTTATTGAGGGACATTCTGTTGGACCCATCAAGAGACTTTTGTTGCGATTGTGGAAGAGCCCCGTCTGTTTGATAGTGGCCACCGACCACCAACCTTCACCATTGGAGAGGATGCCTCTCCCAGTTAGGATCATGTGTTGGCTAGCAGGTTTAAGCTTCTTTGTGAAAGTCCCCTTAAAAGTTAGCATCATTTCCTCCCTACAAGGAATCTGTTTCAGCAAGTATACCAGAATAGTTTTTGAGACTCAAACATCTTTCCTGCTAACTAAACTGAGAATCTAATTCAGCTATTAAAACAGACCGTTTGCCCTTTTACCTATGCAGCATATTGTACCAATTTTATCTGGGTCTCCGAAGGCCCCACACCTACCCCCAGAGCTTCTAATCTGTGGCTCTGCTGCAAACTGATCCCTAGGCACATCTGTTAGGCACGTGAGCCATTCTGATCGGGACAAGGTTCTTCAGATTAGACCAGTTAGTGTTCAGGAGCCAGCATCCTGTGTGTCATAGTGCTTTTGCGTTGTTCTTTTGCTTTGATTAATTTAACATTATCTCTTGAGCACCTCCCATACCAGGCTTTATATAAAGGCTGGACACTAGGGGATGGGAAGGAATAGATTCCATGCCCAGCCCGCAGGGATCTCCTAATCCACTGCTGAAGATACACGTGAAACAGATCATTATGACTCCTGGGAGTGCTCCTGGGAGTTTCAGACTCCTCGGTATACAGGGAAAGGCCCCCCATGTCCTAGCCTCAAGCCTGGAGGCACCTCTGGAAGTACCTCTGAAGGTTTAAAGTAGGAGAGTGCCATCAGCAGGTTTGAAAGATACTGGGGTGGGGGGTGGGGGGGGATTGCTGTGGAAGATAGATGTGGGTGGGAGGGACTGGAAGTCCACCAATGAGAAACCAAGACAGTTGTTCACCCAGCAAGATCTAGAGCTGGAACCCAGCAGGGGTTGTGGCAGGAGGGTTTGAGAATAATGAGCAGATCTGAGGGATATTCCAGAGGGGCCACAGGTAAGACTTGGTTGGTTGTTTTTGGAGTTATAGGGAGGAGTCCAGCACGACCTGACCTACCTTTCTTGGCCACTCAGTTATTCTCTGAGGTAGCGCTGGAAACATAGCTCGGGGAGGGGAGATTTGTCTCAGGAACCAGTATGGGGCAGAGGGAGTGAAAGGGAGAGGATTTGAAGGTGGAGGGAGGAAGGTGAGGAGCTGTGTTTCACACATCTTCAACGTGAGATTTCTGTTTAAATGCTAATGTTTTATGAGACCAAGGGAAGAAAAAGGTGAAAGGGCTTAGAAGGAAATCCAAACAGATCCTAGGTGCCAACCAGCCCTGATACAAGAGCACCCTGCCCACCTGATACTGCAGCCGTATCAACAGTGGGTCTCATCAATTATTATGTCTGTGTGTGCATGTTCCTATGTTTGGTTTAATTCACTACCCTTCCTCCCCCACAGAGCTAGGGAGTACTTGCTTATAAATGTGACTTCAGCAATCTTCATTATCTACCCGAGCACAAATGACTCCTTTTGATCAAGAAACAAGTAACCATGTGCACGGTTCTGAGATGCACACTATTTGTATCTACCGTAGAGAGAAAACTTAAAGACAAATTATCGGGGTACCTGGGTGGTTCCATTGGTTGGGCGTCCAACTCTTGACTTCAGCTCAGGTCATGATCCTAGGTTTGCAGAACTGAGCCCTGCATTGGGCTCTGTGCGGACAATGTGGAGTCTTCTTGGGATTCTCTCTCTCCCTCTGCCCCTCTGCCCTGCTCACGCTCCCTGTCTCTCTAAAATAAAAAAAATTTAAAAACCAGAACATAAATTACTAAAATTTGAAAATCCATGCAGAATGTCAGTCATGTGCCAAACAAGGGCATTTCCATTTTAGACCAGAGCACTGAGGGTCCTGGTGCTTGAGTGCATCTAGTACCTGCACTGCCAAAGTCCGTTCCATCTGTAGTTTAGTTCACGTGAAAGTTGCAAGGGGCTTTACAAAGTTGCGCAAGTTGTGCTTTCCTTTAGAGATATGGAGAGTGTGTGATCTTTGCAACCTCAAGAGGCTGCAGGTGGGAGCCAGAGTGATAAAGACATCTCTTCTGGTCAGCAACAAGCTGAGAGGCACAAGTGGCAGAAACAGCTGATGGTCAGCCCACCCAGCCTCGTCACTCCGCCCTCAGATATCAACTGAACAAGCAATACCACAAGCGCAATACCGTTTTCACACAAGCCTGGGTCTATTTCTATGCATGTTAACCTCACAGAGAGAAGAGCCATTGCCTTTAAACTTTCTCAGCTTTAAACACAGCTTATTTCTCTAGCCAGCATTATGCCAGGGCGTCCAGCATATTCTTTCCCCTGCAGTGTTAACTATGTGTGACCACATTTATAGCTCAGAGGGACTGGAGACAGACGCCTGAAATGCAGAGTTGCCTTACAGGATGTAGGAGTACAGAGAGGGAACTCTCCCAGCCGGAGGGTGAAACAACGTGCTGTTCCAGATATCCAGGAGGCCTGGGTAATGAGGCAGAAGTACTGCTCGCTAGTACAAATATGGGGGCATGCATCGTGGGCCTGTGTACTTTTAGCTATCTGTAGAAAATCAATTTCCATAGTGATCAGACATGCAGAAGAGTAATTTCCTGTAAGTCCTGGGTCCCAGCGAAGTGGAAATGCTTCTGCTTGTTGTTGTGATGCTTTAAGCCACATGATCTCAGAGGGGAAACATTCACCACTGGCTTAGACTCAGTGTCTTGATTTGAAAAAGCCAACTTTTGCTTTACCATGGCTGTATATCCAAGTCCAGACCTAAAAATTCACCGGCACTGTCACCTCAATAATTATGACAAAACAGCAAAAACTGCATAATTGTCACTTTTTCCCTCCAAACATGCAGTCCATCTCTTCCTTGCAAATGAAACATTATTGGGGCACCTGGCTGGCTCAGTCGGTAGATCTCTTGATCTTGGGGTTGTGAGTTCAAGCCCCATGTTGGGCGGTGAGCCTACTTAAAAAAAAGTGGGCATTAATCACACATCCCTTATAACTTCTTTGGGAGGTAAAGCCACTTCTAGTACCTTAAAAAATAATGGTTTTTTCAGCAGCTGGAGTTACTGCTTTCATCTTCCTCTCGTAGTTCAGCGTCCCATTCCCCATTAGCAATTCCCAAGTACGCATCAGTGCGGTTTGACATCTGCATGGCACTGGGAGTCGAGAAACCTGGGTCTTTTCTTTGGCCCTTTGGCCCAACTTTGGCCAGTCTTCTCCTGCTGCAGTTTCTCCATCTGCTAGAAGCCACACACAACAATTGACACCCACTTCACAAGGATATTATGAGGAATGAAGTGAAAATGGTTATAAGATGCTTTGAACCTTTCCAAAGGAAAGTGATCTGAAAACACATGTTCTTTTCATTCAAGGAAGAGTGTCTTTTGCCCCTGGATGCAGCTGAACAATGAACTCTCCTGCCCTCGCACTTTTGCCCCTCCTAAGGGTCTCTCCATCTCTTCAGAACTGAAATCGAAGGGCAGACAAACAGGGTGACTACAGCAGGGGCCAGGCCACCTTCAGCAGGAAAGACATGAGCAAGAAGGCAGGAGTGTTGGGAGCAAGCACAGGCCCTTCTTTTCCACAGATTTGCCTGCACCGAAAGTCACGACCAACATATCACGATGCCTAGGTTCAGCATAGAAAGAAAAGCGGGGGCTTTGTAGCCAGGCAGCATAGACTTGGATCCCAGCTCTTCAAGTACCATCTGTGTGGCCTTGGATAAATCCCTTAACTTCTTGGAATTTGTATTTTCTCATCTCTGAGATGGGGATAATAGTATTGGTCTTGCACAAATGTTGTAAAGTGTAAATGAGATTTTCGCTACAGTGCCTGGTACATAGTAGGTGTTCAATAAATAGTAGCTGCTACTTTTATGCCTTTACTTGATAGTGGACAGAGGAGTTCTTATTTGCTTTGTTTTTGGTGCCATGGTATAGTAGTACCTGTGTGTGCAAATACTAAATATGGCAAAGCAAAATTTGCCTTAATGCTTTCCAACGGAATAACCCACACAGTTGGCCTGGTCCATTGTTCAGGTTGTAGACCGTAGCACAAATTGTTCACCAGCATGTATATTCATTCCATGGGGAATCATCCTGCAGAGAGCGATGGGGCCCAGTGTCTGCACATGGTCTCTCACTCATCCGGTGCCACCCTCCACATCCATCCCCAGCACACCACGTCTGTCTAATCCTCCTCACATAGCCTCTCATGTGAACACAGTCACAGCCTCCACTTTGGCCTCCCTGCCTCCAGCCTCTTTTCCCTCAGGTACTCTTCCTCGACTCCATTTTGTTTGTGCCATTCTGCAGCCATATTCAGTGCCTCTTTGATGAAGCCCAGGCCCAGGGACAGGGTTTCAGCGTTCTCACAGGTTACCCCTTTTCTTCCCTCACCTCATTCCGTGTGCCAGCCCAGGTGACCATGGCTTTGCGCTTTCCTGCTTCAGCTCCCTTTACCTGCATGCACTTTCCTTCTCTTTTACTGGTCCTGCTCCATCACTGGGCACAGCACAGCCTTCCTCCATGACATGGTCCAAGCTTTGCTTCCTTTAGGAAGACTCCTGGCATGCCTGAGTGGTGCAGTCAGTTAAATCAAACTCTTGATTTCGTCGTGATCTCACGGTTTGTGGGATCGAGCCCCGTGTAGGGCTCTGCACTGACAGCACAGAGCCTGCTTGGGACTCTCTCTTTCCCTCTCTCTCTGCCAGCAGCCTGCTTGCATGAGCATACTCTGTCTCTCAATATAAATAAATAAGCTTCAAAAAAAAAGGCTCCCCTAACACACCTCCCACTGTCCTCCTTCTAGCTGTCGCACCTGATGCAGCCGGTGCCCCTTCCACACATAGTCCCACCTCTCCGCGCAGGCCCTGGCAGCACGGTGACTATGTCTGTTGTGTGTCCCTACCAGACAGGCCCCAGGGTTTCCGATCTGAGCCTTCCCCAGAACCCTGTGCCCTATAGATCTATGCAGGGAATGAACGCCCGCAGGCAGGAGGCACTGCCTGTTCTTCAGTTTTCTCTGGTGAACACTGGGCCTTGCTCAGTAGCATTCCAGGACTCAACTCCTCAGCCCCTCCCCATGCCACCCCTAACAACGTGTTTTTAAGCTAAAATTCCCTGAAGGAAATTTATGTCCGTGCTCTTACTCCTCCACGGGGAGGCACAACAGCTGTTTGCCATCTTTTGTAAAATCACTCAAAAATGGCCATGAAGTCACTCCCAGACTTCTCTTCTTCAGGACATTTAATCCCAGTTCCCTTGACCTCCCTTGCGGATCCAATGCACTCAGCCCTTTGATCCTCACTACCACTCTTGTCTAAATCCTTTCTAAATTCCCTGTCTTCCTCTCAAGTTGTGCAAGGTTTAAGAATGCCTGTTTTTCTAGAATGCCACAGCACAACAGAGCTCAGGTCAGAGTGAGCCTCTTGCTTTGGCTTTCCTGAGTTCGCTGGAAGGATGGCAACAGGAGCTTTTGGCCCCAGGGCTCCTGACCCAGGAAAGGAAGCAGATGAATGGGCGGCTTAGGAGAAGCTTCAGCAAAGCTTCTGGGAAGGAAGGACAGGAAGAAAGCAGGCATGCCTCTCAATCAGGACAGACAACTTAGAGCCCCCGCAGCCCCCCCCCCCCCCACAGTTGTTGAGGCCCCAGGGCAGGAACCCAGCACCACCAAATGACCCGCCTTCCTGAGTGCCAGACAAGGTGGGAATGGTCTGCATTTGTTCCAAACGAGCAGGCCTTGCATGGAGCACCTTGTCTTCAGTGGAAATTATACAGTCTCTGCCTTTGCAGCCCCTCACATTTCCTTAGAAAATAAGACCACTTTGAGTTTCCTCAGATACTTCTCCAAGAGGCCCCTTCAGCCCTGCCTACTCCCCCCAGCAGATCAATCAGGCCTGTTACAGGCATTTCCAGCACTGCTCCGTGCCACCAACCAAGCTCAAAAAGGAACAGTGACCTGGATTTAAGGTGTTCTGGGAGCCACCTCCTCTCTTCCAGTCATCCACCCACCCCTGCCCCATGTGCTGCACACACACACACAGGCACATGAGTGCACACGTGCATGCACACACATCTCTACACTCTCATGGTCATGAGGGGGAGCTTGGCCACTCACACCTGGATTGATGCTGCTAACCGGCCACAAAGAGGTGGGGCAAGGCTCGGGGACAGTGGCACCCGGTGGTACCTGCACATGAGGCACATCCAATAATTCCACTGAGTCTGGGAACCTGGATGAGCCCAGGGTGAGCACCCTTGGGAGGTCGTCACTCTCCCCTTCTCCACCGCTGGCCTCTCCCCTTCCCCTGCTGTTCATCCCACAGATGGACATCACCTTGAAAATGAATCCAAACCGCTTTGTCTGTGTAGTCCCTCTTGCCCCCTGTTTTGTTTGGAAATACCAACAGCTGAGCCCTTCAGCAACCTTGGCTTTTGCCCTGGCCCCGGGAAGACCAAGGCACCCAGCGACTTGCTTCTCACTGGGGAAGAAAAAAGAAGTGAAAATATCAGCCTGGCCCCCTCTTCCCCACCCCCACCCACTTTTCCCTCCTCCCTTTCCCACCACTTCCCAGCCTGGGAGGTGAAAGGAGCGCTGGCCTTCAGTACCTTCACAATGCAGACAGCACTGTATCTTTCCACAGCTTCTCTGCAACCCCTAAAGGGAGGGAGGAAAGGGATATTCTATATATATACAGTTTTTTAACGTTTTGGAGCATAACACCTTGGGAATCTCTTACTGGGAAAGATAATTTTTAAATTAAAAGGGAATATTTTTTATTGAGCCCACTGTGAAATGTGTTTTCACTCATTCCAATAAAAAATACCAGTGGGAATCGTCTTACACCAGGAACTGGTCTCCGTTCTGGATTTAGAGAAGTGAGTAAAACAGACATTAGACCCTGATCTCAGAGAGCTTCAACCCAGCGAGGGGACAGGTAAAGGGCAAGTGGTTAAATAAATGACAGTTACAAACTGATGAATGCTGTGGCGCAGGGGACAAGGAGCACAGTGGGTGTCACACACAGCCTGGGAGAGGGCTTGGGAAAGGCCTCTGCGAGCAGAGATACGGGGCATGAGTGGGAGTTATCTAGAAGTGGGCTGGGGTTGCTTTAAACGTCATTAGCCCAGGAAGACAGGAAGACACAACCTAAGGTCTCTTGACCCTAAATATACTGGATATTTCACAAATGTAAGGAGTATTCAAATCAGCAGGACCTGAAACCAAAAAGAATTTCAGCTGGGGCGCCTGGGTGGCTCAGTCGGTTGAGCGGCCGACTTCAGCTCAGGTCATGATCTCACAGTCCGTGAGTTCGAGCCCTGCGTCGGGCTCTGTGCTGACAGCTTGGAGCCTGGAGCCTGTTTCAGATTCTGTGTCTCCCTCTCTCTCTGCTCCTCCCTCGCTCATTCTCTTTCTCTCTCCATCTCTGAAAAATGAATAAACGTAAAAAAAAAAAAAAAAAAAGAATTTCAGCTGACTTTGGGTCAGACTTAACAAGCAACTGTAATGTTTCAAATAAAGCAGAATGTGGGCCTGCTTAAAACAGAGGCATGGAAACCGTGTGCACTCCTGCAGCCAAGCCCGTCTGTGCTCTGACGGTGAATTGCACCATTTATGCCTGTCACAGCCCCTCGTCACGATAAAGTTGAAATGTCATTTTGATGTACTTAGTGCTACAGCATTCGGATTTCACTGTGCCGTCAGCTCTGGGGGAAGCGGTCACGCCTGATGTGTCCTGTGGACATGCCCTATAGTCCCTGAATCGGTACTCCCAACCAAACAGTTCCTGCCAAGGCATCGAGAGCACCTACAATGGTGTGCCTCTGATGTTTAGATTTCATGGTGCACCTTCCTATTGACTGAAGCTGTCCTGAGTGTGGCTGGGTACCCCCCTGCACTTTAACCTGGGACAGCGTTGCTTTCTCCAGAGAACAGCTACCTCTCTGGAAGACAGATGCTGTGAGGTACCATAGAAACGTGCTATGTAATAAGTGCTCTGTACCTTTTTAATCCTTTCCTTTTCATTTTATTTTTAAAGGCTTGAGTTGTCTGTGGAGAACATCTTCCGAGACTGGCTTGAGAGTTCTGGAATACCCCAGGTGCGCCCAACATTGCTGCTCAGGAGAGTCTGTGGAGGATAGTAAAGCTTGCTGCTTGGTGTATTGCTTAGGACAGTGATTTACTTATGTGTGTAAATGCAAAATTAATCGTCTGGCTGAGTTGGAGTATCCCTGAGTCGGGAAAATGACAGTCTCCCACCCTTGTCGGCCTGCCATCATGACGTGTGCCTCTGGCCTCTGCCTCAAGTGGTGCTGTAGGAGGGCACCTGGTTGACCTTGAGCGGTGTGTTAAATGAGATCTTACAAAGTGTGGTGTATGTTTTGGGTGCTGTCACCAGGCAGCACTTCGAGGCTACTAGTGGGTTGAGCAGGGGGCCTCCAGCTCCGCTCTTTGGACACAGCCGGATGAATGAGTGAGCCGGCTCACCTGCAGCTCTCCTCTGACCTGTTGTGCCCTCATTCCCCATCATTTCCCGGGTGCAGCTAGCTCCTCAGCTTCCTCCTCTGGCTCTGCATCCCTGCCTCAAGCTGGTCCTATCTGCATGCGCTATTTAGATTCATCTCTCCGTCTTAGGGACCAGGACCTGCCCCTCCTGAAGGTTCTGCTGTCTCCTCCTCTTTCGGCCCATGGGCACCTCTGTGGGAGAGACGTTCCCACCCAGCCTCAGCTCCACAGGAACTACCTGGCTTGAGGCCTCCTCTCTCTCCACTCTTCCCAGGTCCTGTGCTTCCTGGAGCCTGAAGGGCAGCCCCCGAGTGCTGACCCTCACTAGAGCATGGGCCCTGGGAAGTCGAGGGAGGCATCCTGCGTGGGGCTGGTCAAAGGACTCTGCAGGCCTGGAGCTTCCCAATCTGGGCTGGTCCCCCGAGCAGCTGCAGACCCATCACAGTGGGCCCTAGTGTCTGGGAGTGGACCCCCATGGCTGTGAGAAACTCTGCCCTGGGTCCAGGCAAGCAGCCCCCTTGGCTTGCTCGTTTCTAGTTTCATGGCTGGTTATATGAGCTTCCCCTTGGGAGTGTCTGAATGTCAATGAATGTCTGTGAACCATGAAATTAAGGAACAGGAGGGGCTGCTCTCCATTACCTTTTCATCCTCTCTTTGCATCTTTGTCCTTTCTGTCCCACGGGGGGAGATGTCGGCCACCAGCCACCATGAACTCATTCCTAAAAAGGACGCATTGCCTTCTGTTCAGGGATGCGTGGCACCTGTTAAAAGTTATTTGTTTGGCCCAGTCCTTGGGAGCAGAAAAGAATAAAATCCTGAGGTCTAAAAAAGCGAAACAAAACAGGGGTGGATAAGGCAGCACCTTGTCCCGGGAGCCAGTGCTCTCACCTCCTAGGTATCGTAAGGAGGTTCTGTGACTTCCACGGTGGTGGAAGTCATTTGCTGAAGTCATTGCCAGGCCATTTGCCGACTAGAAAAATCTCAAAAACAAAGTTAAGGATTGTCTGATCCCAACTAGCCAAGCACTGCCTTCTTGTTTTAGATGGGGGCAGAGGGCATTCGCCAAAGCTGCATGCCTTGTGCTCCGAGGCCAGGCGGTTGCAAGGCGCCCAGACATTCTTTCCGCGGCCTGGCAGCTGGGAAGAGTGGGGAGCTCAGAGAGCAGAATCCTGAAATTTCCTGGCTCCGAACAACAAGGCCGCTGTATTCAGCAGTTAGCCCTCAGGGAAGAGGAAAGAAAGAGTCCTTAATCGGGTGCCCAGAAGCAGGCGCACCCCGCTTGGGTTGTAACACTGGGGCTGACCCTCTTGGTCCCAGGAGGTTCCCTGATTTCCCCTGAAGAGAAGGAGGCTGTGCCACCAGCAGGAGGCTTTTGCTTTTCATTAAAAGTGGGAGGGGTGCGGCGAAAGGGAGATTTGCCTCTGAGCGGTACATTTTTTCCAAGGTCTAGTTGCGTTTGTGACAGCTTATAGTGTAGACAAGAATTTCTGCTATAAACTGACGAAACCTGCTGTCAAAACACAGCCAGGTGCATCGAGGCCAACCCAGCTATAAATTGTCTTTAAGACCCAACTGGTATTTCCTTGGGCGCTTAACCGTTCAGTAAAAACAACAGCGTCAGACAGAAAAGACCCTGATTTAGTGCACATCTTTCCATTGGTGAATGATCAGACGACATCGTTTCATCTCTGTACCCATTCTCTGCCATTATGTATATGGTTGATGCTGATTTACTTGCTCACAGCCCTTTTTGTGCTCCTTGAGAGTTCCTTCTCCCTTCCACCTCAGTGAAAGGTTCTGCAAAGGCCCGGGACCCTCTGGTTGCAGGAGCCTGGCAGTGAATGGGACACCTTGTTCTTTGTCCTCATCGTTATAATATAAAGTTACTAGTGTGCTTGGCCTGGATTGACAACCGGGGCACTGAAATCGCTTCGATGCTCTTTGTTCTCGTTAAAAATTTCTGTCCACCAGCAATTGAAGTCATTCATGACAAAAGAGTCACGTTCTCCTGGTAAAGTTTTCATTCCACAGGTTACAGAGGCTTTTTGTCTCCTCTCAGGAAGGCTTGCCTTGTGGTTGGCCTCGATTTTCCTTTTTGGCCACACTGAATGGAAATCATTAAAAAAAATGTGGAAATCACTTCAGCAGCAATAAAAGTAAGCATGAGCCCCAAAGAAGTAAAAGAAATTGGATCCAAACCTCTTTAAAGAACACCCAACCCTGTAACCTTTGGCTTTGCAAACAGATTTAAAATTGATTGTACCATTGGTATTATAGGTTATTTCCTTTTATGACTTTTTTCTAATTATAGAAGTATTACATATTTATTTTAGAATATAAAAAAAATTGTAATAAGAAAATTAAAATGGCCCAGAGATAATTTTTTGGGATAAGTCCCTTCAGTCATTTTTTTTTTTTGATGTATGAATACATAGTTTGATCTTTGTCTACCTTTTTATTGTTGTTGTTGTTTTGTTTTGTTTTGTTTTGTTTCTGAGAGAGAGAGAGAGTGCATGCGTGAGCAGGAGAGAGGGGCAGAGAGGGAGAGAGAGAATCTTAAGCAGGCTCCACACTCAGTGTGGAGTCCAACATGGGTCTCAATCCCATGACCCCAGGATCACAACCTGAGCCCAAATCAAGAGTTGGATGCTCAACCAACTGAGCCACCCAGGTACCCTGTCTCCCTTTTTAAAACTCAAAATAAGATGTCCTCTGTAGCAAGTTCAAGCAGTAGCAAAATATAAAAAGCAAAAGCCCTTGCCCCCTCAGTCTTACTCCCCAGAGCTCATCCATGCTTGCTAACCACTTAGTATGAGTCCTTCCACACATTTTATGTGATATACAGAATGTAGGTGAATATCTTAAAAAAAAAAAATGTTTATTTATTTATTTTGAGAGAGAGAGAAAGAGAGAAAGAGCGAGGGAGCGGCAGAGAAAAAGGGAGAGAAAGAATCCCAAGTAGGTTCTGTGCTGTCAGTGCAGGGCTCTATCTAACAAATCACAAGATCATGACCTGAGCCAAAATCAAGAGTTGGAGGCTTAACCAACTGACCCACCCAGGCATCCCTAGGTGCATACCTTTTTTAAATAAAATTGGAATCTTTTTATTCAAACTGAAAGTTCTCATTTAAAAGTATATCTTAAGCAGTTTTCCATATCCTTTGATATCATTTAAGAGCCATAATTTTTAACAGCTGCATAACTTTCTCTTTTTTTAAGTTTTTTAAGTTTTGAGAGAGAAAAAGAGTGTGAGCGGGGGAGGGGCAGAGAAGGAGACACAGAATCTGAAGCAGGCTCTAAGCTTTGAGCTGTCAGCACAGAGCATGACGCAGGGCTCGAACCCACGGTCTGTGAGATCATGGCCTGAGCTGAAGTCAGAGGCTTAACCGATTGAGCCACCCAGGTGCCCCTGCAGCTGCATAGCTTTCTAACAAATGGTACTGTAATTTAATTTACTCAGATTCCCTCCTCGCCCCCACTGTTGGAATAGCATACATTATTTCTTAGAAAGTCACTCATTCTGCTAATTTGGCCATTCTATAAATAGATTTTGATTTCTTTTCATGTCTGCCCAAAGGTCTCCTCCCGCCCCCTACCAGCCCATATGTACACATATTCCAATCTCCTTTTAAAACATTTATATGCAGATACATTAGAAATAACTTTAACCATCCAGTCTTTCATCTCTACTTCCTTATTTTAGCTGCTACAGAATTCTCCGACTCCTCTTTTTCTTTGAATTCCTGGCCACATTGCCAAGTCCTGGTATCCTTATGTACATATTTATTAAATTTTGAATTTTCTTTCCTTTCCTAGCACCTCCCCCATTGTTTCATTGTATTTTGCTTGGACTGGTTCAGTAACTAATTGGTTTTTTAGCCACCAAACCATCCCCCATCTATTGCTGCATCAATACCAAGTGAATCTTTCCAAAAGACTCATCCTCACCAGGAACTTTTTTCCTCACTGACAGTGGATTGAGAACAAACTCTTTGGCCTGCTATTTGAGGCTATCAGCAGAACTGCCCCAGGCTGTCTTTTTAAACTTTAATTTCTACCCTCCGAGGCGTATGTCCAACCATAATTTCCAATCTCTACATGATCGTTTCTTTGCCCCCAGCCTTCCTTTGCGCATGCCTTTTTCTCTCCCTGCAATGCCTTCCTTTCTGTGTCCTTAGCAAGTGTGGTAGCCTGCCTTACATTGTTGCTGTTTGCGTTGTGCCTCATCCACAGGCTGCCCGGCCCCCGCCCGCCGCGCCGCCCCCCCCCTCCGCCAGAGGAAACAAGGGCTGTGTCTGACTCATCCCTGCCTTTCCTGCTGTGATGCACATAGTAGGTGCTCAGGGTCTATGGCAATATGGCAGCTGCTAGCTACATGCAGTTATTAGTGCTTGAAAAATATTTAGTGTACCTGAAGAGCTGAATTTTTAATTGAATCTAAATCTAAAGTTAAAAGAATAATTCAGTTTTTGTTTGGAACAACTTTGGGTATGTGAATGAATCTACTTTTTTTTTTTTTTTTAATGTTTATTTTTGAGAGAGAGAGACCGAGTATAAGCTGGGAAGGGGCAGAGAGAGAGGGAGACAGAATCTGAAGCAGGCTCTAGGCTTTGAGCTGTCAGCACGGAGCCTGACGTGGGGCTCAAACTCACGAACTGTGAGATCATGACCTGAGCTGAGGTCGGACACTTAACCGACTGAGCCACCCCAGCACCCTAATGAATCTACTTTTTAAACTAAATTTTATGAAATCTAAATACAGTTCAAGCATTTCTGGTTAAAATTTAGCACTTGAGGTGGACTGTGAAAACTCATCAGATTTAGATTTAATATAAAAAAATGAAGGGTAAATATCTCTTTAATGTTTTTAAAAATATTGTTTACATGTCAAAATGATACTATTTTGGCTACATCATAACCCAATGCATATACACCCAGTAAAAAATACTATTAAAATTAATTGTAGCTGTTACATGTTACTTTTTAAATTCAGCAACTAGAAAATTTTAAATGACAAATGTGGCTTGCGTATATTCCTATTGAACAGTGCTGCTCTAAAGCTGTTAGTTGAATTAAAATCTGAGTGCACCATGCCTTAAAATCCCCCACCAAATAAATGTAAGTGAAAACATCTATATTTTTGTCAGATGTATGGATAAAGATACAGCTTGACCAACCCATACACGCCCTTCAATCTGCTCTGACGGCACAGATGATTATAATGCATGGATGGGAGCGCTTATTCACAGTGGACATCCAGAAGGGCATGAACTAATTACCAGCCTCACTTCAGCTCTTCATTTCAACTCCCAGGCAGCCTGTTTCCCGAGGTACTATTAAGTAGCACACAGACGCCAGAGCGCCTCACGGCCCATCTCTGGCTCTGTCTGCTCTGGGGGAAGTGCTCAGCACATGTGAAATGGCAAAATCACAGGCAGCAGTGGCACTGATGAGGATAGAGAAGATGGGGGAGAGCTGATCACATCGAGTGTCTGGGAAATAGGCAGGAAGCAGCTCAAGCTCCCAGACTTGCTCCTGCATCCCAGAAGTTACAACAGCAGGCTATTGTGTTGTCTTGGAAAACACCACTTCTTTTTAAGCACACATCTACAAGTTGCCAAAGGCCACACAAGCAAATGATGGAAAACTCAAGTCTCCTAGGGAAAGTGTGCCGGTTACAAAACAGGAAATTTGATAAGATGTGGTGCTTGTAGCACAGAGAAAGTCAGTGGTTCATTAGGCGAATAACTTGTAAGCTTGTTTTTGCACGGTTTAGGTAATAACACCAACATTATTTTTTGTTTAATTTTATTTTTTATTTTTTAAAATTTACATCCAAATTAGTTAGCATATAGTGAAATGATGATTTCAGGAGTAGATTCCTTAATACCCCTTCCCCATTTAGCCCATCCCCCCCTCCTACAACCCCTCCAGTAACCCTCAGTTTGTTCTCCATATTTAAGAGTCTCTTATTTTGTCCTTCTCTCTGTGTTTATGTTATTTTTGTTTCCCTTCCCTTACGTTCATCTGTTTTGTCTCTTAAAGTCCTCATATGAGTGAAGTCATATGATTTTTGTCTTTCTCTAATTTCACTTAGCATAACACCCTCCAGTTCCATCCATGTAGTTGCAAATGGCAAGATTTTATTCTTCTTAATTGCCGAGTAATACTCCATTGTGTATATATATATATATATATATATATATATATATATATATATATCACATCTTCTTTATCCATTCATCCATCGATGGACATTTGGGCTCTTTCCATACTTAGGCTATTGTTATAGTGCTGCTATAAACATGGGGGTGCATGTGTCCCTTCGAAACAGCACACCTGTATCCTGTGGATAAATGCCTAGTAGTGCAATTGCTGGGTCGTAGGGTAGTTCTATTTTTAGTTTTTTGAGGAACCTCCATACTGTTTTCCAGAGTGGCTGCACCAGCTTGCATTCCCACCAACAACGCAAAACAGACCCTCTTTCTCCGCATCCTCACCAACATCTGTTGTTGCCTGAGTTGTTATTGTTAGCCATTCTGACAGGTGTGAGGTGGTATCTCATTGTGGTTTTGATTTGTATTTCCCTGATGATGAGTGATGTTGAGCATTTTTTCATGTGTCGGTTGGCCATCTGGATGTCTTCCTTGGAGAAGTGTCTATTCATGTCTTTTGCCCATTTCTTCACTGGATTATTTGTTTTTTGGGTGTTGATTTGATAAGTTCTTTATAGATTTTGGATACTCACCCTTTATCTGATATGTCATTTGCAAATATCTTCTCCCATTCTGTTGGTTGCCTTTTAGTTTTGCTGATTGTTTCCTTTGCTGTGCAGAAAAAAGCTTTCTATTTTGATGAGTTCCCAATAGTTCATTTTTGCTTTTGTTTCCCTTGCTTCCAGAGACGTGTTGAGTAAGAAGTTGCTTCGGGCAAGATCAAAGAGGTTTTTGCCTGCTTTCTCCTCGAGGATTTTGATGGCTTCCTGTCTTACATTGAGGTCCTTCATCCATTTTTTTATTTTTGTGTATGGTGTAAGAAAGTGGTCCAGGTTCACTCTTCTGCATGTCGCTGTCCAGTTTTCTCAGGACCACTTGCTGAAGAGACTGTCTTTATTCCATTGGATATTCTTTCCTGCTTTGTCAAAGATTAGTTGGCCATACGTTTGTGGTTCCATTTCTGAGTTCTCTATTCTGTTCCATTGATCTGAGTGTCTGTTCTTGTGCCATAACAGCAACATTATTTTAAGGCCCGTTGGGATACTCCATCTCAGTGGTGTCTATAAGAATTCTACATTTAAATTCTTTTAATGTTTATTTTTGAGAGAAAGAGAGAGAGAGAGAAACAGAGCATGAGTGGGGGAGGGGCAGAAAGAAAGGGAGACACAGAATCCGAAGCAGACTCCAGGCTCTGAGCCATCAGCATAGAGCCTGATGCAGGGCTCGAACTCGCGAACTGCAAGATCATGACCTGAGCCGAAGTCGGACACTTAATCAACCTAGCCACCGAGGCGCCCCAAGAATTCTACATTTAATGGTCATTCAAGAAAACTGAGACCGGTTGGTTTGTTTTTTACAAATTCCAGAGAAATTGTATTAGTTCTTTTTTTTTTTTTTTTTTTTTTTTTTTATCAATAATAGCATTTACCATTATGAGGTGAGCTTTGGGGGCTCCTAATAATTTTGCTGTCATTTTTGTCCAGTGGTTCGACTCATGTTTTCTAAGTGAGTAGACATCTTGTAAGGGGTACTTTGAGATACATTGACTAGATTCTCTGGCCTCAGTTTGGGCAGGGCCTGTAATGTTGAGTCACCATGGTTTATCGAATAAACCCCTCAGAGTGATACACTGTTCCACAGTCACAAGAGACGGAGAGTTTTCGTTTGTAGCCTGATTCTACATGAAGGCGTCTGTGCCTTCATGCTCGCATTAGTTCAGGCTGCCACAACAAAATCCCACAGACTGGGAGGCTTAAGCAACAGACATTTATCATCTCATGGTTTGGGAGGCCGGAAGTGCAAGATCAAGGTGTGGGCAGGTTTGGTTTCTCCTCAGGCCTCTTTCCTTGCTTACATACAGCCACCTTTTCGATTTGTCCTCACGTGATCTCTTCTTCTGTGTTCGTACAGATCTCTGTCCTAATCTTCTCTTCTTATAAGGACACCAGTTGGATTATATTAGAGCCTACTAATGTGATCTCATTTTACCTTAATCACCTTTTTAAAGGCCCTATCTCCAATACAATCACATTCCGAGGTATTAAGGGTTAGGACTTCAACATGCGAATTTGGGGAGAAAACTTCAGTACTTAGCAATGTTTATTCCCAACACTTCCCTGATTAGTTCCACATTTCTTGTGAATCCCTTCAAAATGGCCAATAAAAATCACTCAAGTCAACCTCACTATATTTTATTCCCCTAGGGATGTATATTTTGGTGTCTATAGTTTTGGGGGGGTCCCAAATGACATTCTGTCTTATGGAATGAGAGAGAAAGAAATATGGGAAGGAAGGGTCTGTTCTCCCAGAGAGTACTAGGCAACTGAAGGTCTGTGCTGGGCATTGCGTGTTAGTGGGGGCATCTGATCTGACACTGTCTAAATGCATAAGGCACCATGAGGAAACAGGAGGCATTTCCCTTTGGTGTGCCAATGAAAGCTCTGTGTCCGTCCTTCTTTTCTCTCCCTTTCAAAACCTGATTTCCAGAAAGAATTTGAATCTCATTCACAAGAGTCTAAGAGGAGACTCCAAGGGAATAATAAGGATGAAAAGTGTCTCCTCTCCCTTGAAGATTTCCTTTGTAACTGTGTTGGAGCCTAGGCTTCTACAGAGCTGTGAAGCATCCCAGGCCAGATGGATGAGATTTGTGAGAGGAATCTTCCAGGGTCTGAAATCATACCTACTCCAGTGCCTTCCCTCTGTCCCCTCCCTTCTTCCCACAAATAAAGCCTGTATGGATGTCCTTTATGAGGGACTGTGGATGACTCAAAGATGAGAGAACACAGGCTTTGCCCTCAACATGCTTAATAATTCAGTAGGGAAAACAGATACACAAATAACCAACCTAAGGCAGAAAGCAGTAACTTGTGAAAAATGAACTAAAGTTTAGCATTTGGAAGAAAGAGGTCATTTCCCATGTGTGGAAGCAGGGAGGGCTGAAGTACCATTTGAAGGCAATCTTGAAGGACACGTAGGAGAGAAGGCCATTCCAGGCAGGAGGAGAGCCATAACCAGCGTCTGGTGGTGGAAAACTGAGCATGTATGTTGGAGTCAGAGCTCTATGATGGGGAGGTGGGGCTGAGGAACCAGTTTGTCATAAGCATGATTAAGGCTCGGTGGGTAGTGCCCAGAGGAATGGAGGAATGGAGGCAGTATCCCAGAGGAATGGAGGCAGTATCCTGATGGAAGGGGGTGGGGGGGGAAGCAGCTTCCTAGCCAGCCTCACTGTCACTCCCTGCTCCCTCCCAGCCTCTGCCACATTCTAAACAAGGTCATTCTGCCCGCAGTAATAGAAGGGTTAGTGCATTTTTTTTGTAGCGATAAAAAAATATAATTGGTGAATGCATTTTTTTCTTTTTAGAGAGAAAGTGTGCAAAAGCAGGGGAGAGGGGCAGAAGGAGAGAGAATCTTAAGCAGGCTCCATGCTCAGTGTGGAGCCTGACACAGGGCTCAATCCCATGACCCTGAGCTGAAATCAAGAGAGTCAGACACTTAACCAGCTGAGCCACCCAGGGGCTCTAGGTGAATGCATTTTGGCCACGGTTTGGAACAGTGATCTTTCCCCCTTCCATTTCCCTTGTCAGGGACGGGTTTATTGTTGCTTGCTTTTCGTGGAGAGTGGGATCTGCAAAGGGCATTGATTAGTTAGGCAGGACCCTGCCAGGCTGCACAGGAACTTGGATGTGATGCTGGAGGGTTCCCACAAGATTCAAGAGCCACTGAGGGCCGCCAGAGGCTTGCAGATGTGCAAGCAGCCTGGCTAAAAGGAAGACTCCCGGATGAAAGGCCAAGCCTCACTCCTCCATTCGGGTTCTAGGGAGTTTCGCGAAGTGAGAGGAACAGTGAGGGAGTGACTTTCACCCCATGGTTTTTAACTTCGAACTCTTATGTCCAGGAACTGTTCATTTACACGGATGCTTTTTAAAAGCATCATTCAGTATCTGGATGGCCAATGGTGTCTCCCCAGAAAGCACATACAGTGGGCCAACAGATAGAGAAATAAGTAAGAAGCCATGTGAAACAGGCACAAGTTCATGTAATGCAGATAACATGCCTGAATCCTGCTAAGTGATGAGGGAGAACACTGAGGATATTGACCTAGACGGAGGCCTGCATCCTTTAGGATCTCAGATTGGGCATCTATTTTTTTTTTTAAGTCTATTTATTTATTTTGAGAGAGAGAGAGTGCACACATCTGCATGAACAGGGGAGGGACAGAGAAAGGGAGAGAGAGAATCCCAACCCTCCCCCGCCAAACTGTGAGATCATGACCTGAGCTGAGATCAAGGGTCGGACACTTAACAGACTGAGCCACCCAGGTGCCCTGGACACCTATTTTTAAAGTGAGCTCAGGAAGGCATATGGGAATGGCTGTCTCAGGTGGGTAAAGAGCATTTAAGAACTTGTTTCTTTAAAAAGAATAAAAACTCTGGAGCCGTCTGGGTGGTCAGTCTATTAAGCATCCAACTCTGGCTCAGGTCATGACCTCACAGTCCGATCTGTGAGTTCGAGCCCCATGTTGGGCTCTGTGCTGACAGCTCAGATCCTGGAGCCTGCTTCAGAGTCTGTGTCTCCCTCTCTCTCTGCCCCTCTCTCCCACTCATACTCTGTCTCTCTCTCTCTCTCTCTCTCTCTGAAAAATAAATGGTGAAAAACAATTTAAAAAAAAAGAGTAAAAATTCTGAACTGGCCCAGAGGGACACTAACATGATCAGGGTATGACACTATGGAGAGAAAAACAATATTTGCTTCCTTTTGAATCAGAAGGAAAAGGAAGCAGGAGCCACTAGCTTTGAAAAGTCTATTTGGCTTCATCCAGTTGATAGAGACAGTTGGTAGGAGCTTGTGTACACACATGGTTTTTAATAAAGAGATAAGTGTGGGTATTTTCTAGAACCATAGCTTTGTAGGCTTGGGTTAGAGATCCACAAGTCCACGAAGCCCAGTCGTGCTGAGACCTGGTTATCAGAATCATCCAGGAAGCTGTTTAAAACTACGGACCCTGGACTCAGACCCTACCTAGTGAATGATGCTCTCCATAAGTAGGGCTGGGACCAACTGACAGAATCCATAATTAGGTCATATTCTGGAATGTATTGAATCAAAAGAAGTTTTCTTATTCACTGAGTATAATCTAAGCTCTTAGGATCCTTTAGTCTTACATTCCTCCTGGGCAATCCAATTATTTGGCAGTATGCTTCGGGTTTATTTGTTCAACCATTATGCCACGCATTGTGCTAGACAGTGGGCTTATGGAGCGGAAAGGACACAGCTCTGCTCATGAGCCCATGGCCCATGGGGGCATCTACAAACCAACCATTTTTTCCAGGTGTGCAAAAGGGTTAGGGTTAGGATTAGGGGAATCAAAGAGGTTGATTTCTTTGCCACATTCAGCTAGGAGACTAAGTCCATTGGAAGACTGCATGCCTGGAGGCAGGAGACTCAGCTGTGCCCCACTGGGTCACAAGTCAGCCAGCTCATGTGCAAGGGAGCCAGTATGACTGGCCTCAAGGTATAAAGTCTGGTAGTCCATGTTTGGATCTACAGGTGTTACTTGTTTTTCCGGCTCATATATACTGTGTACCCATGAGAGAGATTCACCTAAGTAAGGACATCGAAGCAATCATAGTGATAACCACTTATCAGGACTTCATTGTAATGGTGCTTTATCTATTTCATAGAGAGGCATCTCTGGAAAGAAGGAGCAATGTAAACTCAAAGAATTAGCACAAAGATATCAGCTTTAGGTTGTAAATCTTTATGTCAATAGAAAAGCATTTGATTCTACTTTTGAAGAACTGCCCCTATTCTCTGTTTTATTAGCCTGAAGGCATATTCTTGTAGACTCTTTATCAAAGGCTGGTTATTCTGTATTTGCCTTGTACTCTTCCCACATCTGGGGAAAGCCCTGAGACCCAGTAGTGTGGTGACTTGTGCACTTGTTGCACACACACACACACCCACACACACACAGGGCCCCTTGGCACTTTGACATTGCACAGCATTGTTGCACATACTGATGTTCAGCTCTGCATCCCATGCCTCTGGGCAGCGGCTCTGATGGTGGCCCTCCACGATGCTCACAGGGACTTCCGCCAGCACCTGCCGCCAGAGCACCTGCTGACAAGGAAAGCTATTAGGAACACTTGGCTGATTTTAGGCCATAGGCCTTTTTTTCCCCTCCTCTTTTGTGGAAAGACATTATGTCGTACGAAATAGGTGTATATTTACTATGCGCGTGGTATGTGCTTCTTGGGTGTGGCCTCTATTGCTTCCTGGTTAAATATTAGTATTTTCTGGTGTTGCACAGCCTTCAGTCTGCTTTAGAATCCTAGACAGGAGCAAGTCTTGGTGAGGAGCTCATTTTTTCTCCTATGGGGGAGCTGCACCCCAGGAGTGGTGGCCTGATCTGCCCAAGCTGATAGCTCTTGTGGATGACAGTGCCACAGCTCAGCTCTAGGACCCTTAATCGTCTGTCCATCCAAGTAAGGTATTTTGTGTTTTTAGCAGGGTTACTTTTTTTTTTTTTAATTTTTTTTTCAACGTTTATTTATTTTGGGGACAGACAGAGACAGAGCATGAACGGGGGAGGGGCAGAGAGAGAGGGAGACACAGAATCGGAAGCAGGCTCCAGGCTCTGAGCCATCAGCCCAGAGCCCGACGCGGGGCTCGAACTCACGGACCACGAGATCGTGACCTGGCTTAAGTCGGACGCTTAACCGACTGTGCCACCCAGGCGCCCCTAGCAGGGTTACTTTTAATCCAAATCAGCTTGATCCCATCCTTGTCTTCAGTTTTACAAGACTTATGAAGAGATAACAAATGAATACAGCAGGGAGCTCTGAGCGGTGGTGATTTTTAATGTAATTAATGACTGCTCCTTTTCCTAAATCTGTTCTTTATTCTTTAGTGGGCAAAAATGTGCCTTGTGCATGCAGTAATATGAACCTTACTTTCCAGGGCTTTTCGTAAGTGTGTGCCATGGTGTATATACATCCTTCTTCCAATGGATGTTTCTAAATAGTAGCCCTGTGTATCTGACTGACTACTTTGCATGGGAAATTTATGGCTTTACGGCATTTTTTGGTGTGAAAAATAGGAGTGTGTGTAGAGATTAGTTTAGGTCTTTGCCTTTAGAAAGACATAGCTATTCCTCCCTTGAAATGGCAACTAAATTAGGTAATAAATATCAGGTCACCAAGATAACAAATGAGAAAAAGCAATTGGTCTAACAAAAATGTGTGCTTATGTACTTTCTAAAGCATTTAAGGGATGCATCCTTTATCTTCTTACTTGCATTCAAAAGCAAATTCCAACTAGAGTCCCTGGCTTTTGCTCTCATTTTGTCCCCTCCACTTCCCCAGAGCAGGAGAGCATTGGGGTGCACGGCCCGATGGTGACCCACCAGCAAGTATATTGCAGGTCAGGATAATAGTTCGTGATTGTCAAACTTCCCAAATCCAAATACGTGTTTAAAACAGGACAGCATGTCACACACATATCTCTGTATGGCAGTTGTCTGTGATTTATTGGCACTTGGCAGTGGGTGTGTTCGGCTCATTCAACAGAAGACCCTGTCCTTCCAGGTCGGCCTTCCAGCTTGGGCCTTCACAGGCTCAGTGTTTCTGCTGCTGGTCCTATTTATAACTACCACCACCATATCTAAGTGGGGTCCAGACAATTTGATGCATAAAATGCAAGGCTGCATTATTTTGAGGTTAAGGAGCAGGAACAGAGGCTGGGTGGGAGAGGAGAGTCAGTTGTGTTGTATCCAATTTGCTGTTTTCACAAAGCACGCTGTAGTGAATTTTTGTTCTGCAAACTTAATCCTATATTGGATGCAGGAGGCAACTGATACATTAGATGCAGCTTTGCAAGCAGTCCTGTACTGCACTAAGCTGTGTGGCCTTGGGTGAACCACTTGCCTTCTCTGAGCCCTTCCTGCTTCTTTGGGGAATGGGGGGCACTGGCTTGGGTGAAGGCCAGAGCCACTTTTTTACTGTATGCTGTGCCCAGTACCTGGCTGAGCTGTGAGCTCCAGATGAGCCTGGTGGCCTCTGAGAGGAACAAAGTTGGGATTTGCTTTTCCTCTAAGCATCTTCCTTTCTTACCTGGGAATCTGTGGAATTGCCCTTAGTTTGGAGTGGTATTGGGAGAGTTTTCGTATGTTTCCTCCTGAGTGGTGTTTTACAAAGGTATACTCTCAAGAAATCTCGTGTGTGTATTTCTTTGCTCTTCAGTTGGCAAATTGCTATTTGAAATGATTATTAGGAGAAATCATAGGTAATAATCAATCTGCAAGAGCGTTTAGGCTGGCTGATCATTGAAGAATAGGCATTTACTTCTATTGCAAATCAGTTATTCACAGACCTGTTTGGCCAGCAGGAGGTGAAAAAAAAATTTTTGCCAGGGTTGTCGATGTCTTGAAATGCCTGCAGATCAATAAAAGCTGCAGGTGAGTTTACCTTAGACAGAGGCAACTATTATTTCTAGGACACATTTTGAGCCATAAAAATAAGTATTCACTTATGTCTGTTGTCCAGATGACCTTGGGGGGAAAAATGTCCAGTGAGTTCTGGGAGAGGAAGACATTGGAGCCAAATGGTCCAGAAGGAGCATCTCATTTTTTATGCTGCTTTTATATTTAAATCTGTAGATTATTTACCACTTTAAAAAATAAAACCAAGCAGAGCCAGTAATGAAATGTTTATGAGAAATTGCTACAGTGATCTCTGAGCTTGTAACAGAATGTTGCAATATTCCTTATATTGACAAAGTAGAACCTATTTGGCATTGAGGTATAACAAGAAATGATCAAACCCAGATGCTTTCCTAAAATTATATTTTCAGTGCATTTATATGTCTGTTACAAAGTGTGCTACATGCTAAAAATATTTTCCTTTGTAGGCTAAGGGAATTTCAAACCACATTGAGAGCTACATAGATCAGATGGTTTTTCTTAAAGAGCATTTAGGGCATCCTGGTTGTCATTAGTCCTGACCTTGCAATACGACATTATTTATGCCAGGAACCTTCACAATTCACTTCTTAATCTCAGCAACTTTATTGGCATGAAAATGCATGGAAGGGAGACCAGAGTCAATACATCAGACTTGGGGGCTAAGACTCCAGGGCAACAAGTGATAATAGGGTTGAACTGGAGAAAAAGGCCCTCACTCCCATGGCCTGTTTATGGGGAGAGGTTGTCTTCCGTGTTGGCAGCTCCTCTGGTCTTCATCTCCTTTGCTCTGTATTCTCTTCCTTTTTCCTCAGTTGTGTGTGCAGTCACTTTTCATATTCCTTGTGGCCAGGCAAAGATACATTCTCTGTAAGACTCTTCCTGGTTATACTTACTGGAAAGTTGGCTTCTCCAGAGTTCTTGCTGAGTTTCTCCTCCTCAGATTGTATTTCTTCATCGCTGTCGGTGATTTTGTGACTGAAAGATGTCTGCCTGAGTTTTGTATAAATGCATCTAGTGAATGAAAGTGTAAATGGGGGCGCCTGGGTGACTCAGTTGGTTAAGTGTCTGACTCTTGATTTCAGCTCAGGTAACGATCTCACGGTTTGTGAGGTGGAGCTGTGTGTCGGGCTCTGTGCTAACAGTGCAGAGCCTGCTTGGGACTCTCCCTTCTCTCTCCACCCCTCCCCTGCTCACTTTCTCGCTCTCAAAATAAATAAGTAAATAAACATTAAAAAAAAAACCGTAAATAGGTAAATCCAAGAACATGTAGGTTAGATAGCTCTGTGTAGAATTGTATTTATCAATTTAATCTTTCTCTCTTCTTAATTATTACATTAGCTTTAAATGCACGTAGCTACTATCAGGATTTTAGATGTTTTTGCATCTAACACCTGGTCATATTGGTACCTTCAGAGAACAATTTGGAAATATCAAATTTCATTTTACAATATTCTTAGAACAACAGTGGGCTTATTGTTTTTGAGAGAGATGGGACCAGAGACAGAATGATCCCCTTTATAATAAGGCACATGAGAAAGAGAACTTGCTTCCTCACGTCCACCAGTCCTTTGGGAAGGGACAGGCACTTGTTGGTTGTAGCTCAGCCGTGCCATATCACCGTAGGCCCCATCAGTGGCATCACATCTGTGCAGTGGTCAGGTGAGGCTTTGTATCATGATGTCACATCTCATTGATTTGATACCTTTGAAAGTTTACTTAAGTTCAGAATATCAGACATAAGGCCCAGGCTTTTGTTCTGGGGCTGGGGGGTGGGAGGAAGAGGAAGGGAATTAGCATCTACCGGCCCATCTTTGTGCCTCTTGCTTTATGGGCTATTTCATTTCATCCGCAGCTCTGCAAGACAGACAGCATAATCTCCTAGAGGTCACGTGACACGCCCGAGGTTACACAGCTTCTAGCTGGCAAGGATGGAGGTCGCTGAGGTCTAAATTCTGAACTGTATATTTCTTATTACACATGGCTTTGTTCAAAGATTGTTAAGCCACATTCATAAGACAGCACTTAAAAGCAACAACAGCATATCTAGTGGTATATTAGCCTGGTTTCCAATGCTCTTGGATCTCAGAGAGCAAGGCAGTGAGGTAAGAAATGTTCAGATGGAAGGCAAAACTAAAGCAGACCTCAGTATTTATGGTATAAATTGAAATCCATAATTGTAAAGACAGAAATGACCAGCAGATTGTTAGGTTTAAGAGAATCTAACATACGTAATATTAATATGAATATGAATTCCCTGGGTAGATTCTTAAATTCTGCATATTAGGTGCTTATGATGAGGCTAATAAAGCTTTAATGTTCTTTGTGGTTCTTTTTCATCTCTCCTACTACTGAGCACAAAAGCTGTGTTGTATGCAGAATGGCTGGGTTGATCCCTAGTAGAGAGAAGTTATGTTTGGTATCTAAAGAACAATGAGAGTTTGCTGCTTGGCTGATCAATGCTGGATCAAGTTCACATTCTCTGGCTCCTACTCTCCCACCTACACAGGCAGGGGGGTGGAAGCGGAGCAAAGGAGGGAGGCTGGGTCCTTTCTTCACTGAGAAAGAGATGTGAGCTTGGGCTTTCCTAATATGGACACAGCTGAGCCTGTGTAGCATTAAACATTGATTTAATCCACTGCTGGAGGAAACATCCTACAAAAAGTGAAGAGATTAGCAGCCAATTAATTCCGGCCCTTCCCGTTGTTTTCCTGGAACACCTCTTCTATGGATCTAAATGTTTGGTGAACAAACAGTCTGGAAAATAGCTTTTTCTCATGTATTATTTATATTTGGGACAGCCATCCTACCCACCCTCCCATTGTGATGGATTTTACTTTCCTTACTCTGTGTGTGGTGTGTGGTGTGTGTGTGTGTGTGTGTGTGTGTGTGTGTGTGTGTGTGTGTGTTCTTACTTCTGAACAGAGGTGGGATGATTTAGGCCCATTGTGCTTGTTTGCAAATTGTGACTTCATTGGGTTCTCTTGGGAGGCCAGATGAGAGGCAAGCCAGTCTGAGTGCCAATGTTTTTAAAAATAGACATGCTGGGGCCCCAGACTCCCAATGCATAGCCTCCTTTAAAGGTACCATGAAGCACAAGGCACTCCCAGTGCAAATATTTACAGGTACCACACCCACTCCATCTTAGGGAATAACCAAAGGGACCTAGGCATGAGCATTTGCTTTTCAAGCTACTGAAATATTAACATATATGTTTATGCTTTTAAAAAATAGTAACTAATATCTTCTGTAAGGCTTGTTGCCAGAGTAGTTTTCCTATAGCATCATTGTAGTGTGTTTTTCTAAATAAGGAAGCCCATCTGGTAAGAGGATGGTGTCCAACACTAAGTAGGATCAACCTGGGTTGCTGCCTGTGCAGAACAGTAGCTTTTGCACATAACGAAGGGTCTTTTCCATTGGTTCACACTGACCCTTAATCACGGCCAGAAATCTTCCAAATGCAAGATATTTGTTTCCAGGGAATAGGTGGCAGCCATCGACATAATTAGAACATTGTCTACAGGGGATGAGTGGGGAAATAACCACCTCATATATACAGCTTTCCAGGTTCCCTGAAAGGCAAGGTTCTATGCTGCTTTCACTCAGGATCCAGAATTGTATTAACTGCGAACCTGGAAAAAATTCTGAAAAGCCAAATACCCATCCATTCTGGCCTCCCTTCTGGTTAGTGTTGAGATCTTCCATTTCTTTTCAATCTTTTGTCTATGTGTGTACTTAACTAATCTTGCTGAGAAGTTCATCCCTATGTGTAAACTATAGGAAATGCTACGCTGGGTCAGGCTGACAGCATTGTGTCTGCTGACTACCCAGAGACTTATTGAAATAGAACTTAATAGATGGCTGTCCTCTGTGGCACTGACCTTGAAATTTAGATGTCTCCCAAACATCTGGAATTTCTTAATAGTAACTTGTTAGAGATAGGTCATCATTAAAATGATCTAAACCAGGGGTTCTCACCACTGGCAGTACAGTGGAATCACGGGGGAGGCATGGGGGTGGGGAAGGCTTTAAAAATGACTGATGCCAGGGTTCCACTCTCAGGATGTGAATTTAAGTGGTCTGGAGTGCCACCTGGGCATTTGGGGGTTGTAAACCCTCCTGGTGATTCTAAGAAGCAGTCAGGGGACCCACTGATCTAAAGCCACACCTAAATAACTTTATATTTCACCTGTGAAACTCTTTAAGGTCAAAGTGTCCGTGAATGTTAAGCTTCTGTAAAGAATTGCAGTCATACAGGTGCTGAAGGGGTATACAATATCTGTTTTCTGAAATGGCCATTTCAATGGATTTTTATGGTATGGGATAATATTTTATAGGCTGTGTTTTGATCTGACGTTGATCAGATCCACATAATAAGCAACTATTTTAAAGTAAGACAGTCATGCTAGATGTTCCTTAAGCTCTCATGCTAGAGTAGAAAGAGTACTACATTTACAGCCAGGAGATCTAAGGGCCACACAATATTAAGTACTAAATACAGGAAAACTTAGGGCACCTGGCTGGCTCAGTTGGTAGAGCATGTGATTCTTGATCTTGGAGTTGTAAGCTCGAGTCCCACGTTGGGTGTAGAGATTGCTTAAAAATAAAATCTTAAAAAAAAAAAGATACAGGGGCACCTGGGTGGCTGAGTCAGTTAAGCATCCAACTCGATCTCAGCTCAGGTCATGATCTCAGGGTTCATGAGATCAAGCCCCATGTTGGGCTCTGCACTGACAGCATGGAGCCTGCTTGGGATTCTCTCTCTCTCTCTCTCTCTCTCTCTCTCTCTCTCTCTCCCTCTCTCTCTCTCTGTCTCTCTCTCTGCCCCTCCCCTACTCTCTCTCTCTCTTACAAAATAAATAAACATGAAAAAAAAATTTTTAAGGTCCAAAAATTCCCCAAGACTCAGTTTCTTCATCCTGAAAATGGGACTGTGTGGGAAACAAACAGAATGGCCTACATGTGGAAGCACTTTGCAAGCCTTACAAAATTGACCACCCTGGTTCTTTCTACCAGTTCTGAGGTTCCATCATCTCTGATATACGTAGCAGTTCAGTACTTTTTGTGTCTTAAGGTCTCTTCTGTCCAGTTTCTAGCGATGTTGTATTCTTAGTTTTAACAGTCTAGAATTTGATAAATAACTGCACATCACATGTGTCTCTCGATTTTCACAACTCTCTAAGAA
Source organism: Herpailurus yagouaroundi (assembly GCF_014898765.1). Classification (NCBI taxonomy): domain Eukaryota; kingdom Metazoa; phylum Chordata; class Mammalia; order Carnivora; family Felidae; genus Herpailurus; species Herpailurus yagouaroundi. The sequence goes on along the minus strand of NW_024412432.1, from coordinate 2,559,222 downwards.
AGGAGGCTTAGACCTCACACGATGGATATCTGGCAGAGCCTGGATTCAAAGGCTGTCTGCATGCTCCTTCTACCATGCCGTGTCACTGCCTGGTCACATGTGTGTCCTGAGGTGAGGGACCGTGTCTTACTCATCTCTGTGTTCACAATCTAGTGTTCTGTTTTGCAGTAGGCTCTCAGTACATTTGTTAAGTGACTAACCTGTCCATATGTCCAGTCTACATTCTTATTCTGGAGGTCAGAGCTCATTTCCTCTGGTTTTGATATCAAAAAAGATAAAATGGTTGGTTAACATTTTTATAGTATTTCAGTGTGATGTCTGTATAGCATTGTATTTACTTTTGTTTTATATTTTAACAGTTTTTTCCCTTGAATTTTATGACTATAATCATACGTCCTTACCTTTTGTGCTTCACTTCTAAGTGTTTTTAATGGAGAGAAATATTAGAACCATAACATTTTTTCCAGACCCCCTTCCTCTCCCAGAAAAGAAAAAGAAAATTAAAGAAAGAAAAAATAAGCCAAGAATATTTTATTTATTCTTATTCCTCCTTGCCCAAAACGGAGTTAAGACAGCTTCCAAAGCAAAATACAACATGATAAAAATAAATTAAAATATTAAAAATGAAGCAATGTGAAAATAATGGCAAGAAAATAAGATGGGGCCAGGAATTAAATTAGCATACAGTATGCACTCCCTGCAGTTCCTATGCTTGGTTTAATGTAAGGTCACAGAATTTTCTAGAAGAGGGAAAAGGGATCAATTTGCAGTGTTCATGAGGTAAAACAAACCAGGTGCCTCAGTCCAGCTATTCCTGATGTTGATACCAGGGAGAAGTTTTTCCTGTGGGTCCTCTCGGAAAATTACTCTTTAATGCAATAAACAATCCTCTGAAACCATCCTTACGGTAAACATTGTGATGGATTTTATGGGGCTGTTTCTTATAATGCGCCTCAATAAAGGTTGATGGCTTCTTACCAGAACATAATGCGATAAAAGGAATTTCACAGAGCACCAGTAAGATGTAGTCCTGCGCCAGCTGTATGGTGGTCTGCTCTAATCCAAAAGGATCTTAGAGTATCTAGGGTAAGGGTTTGGGCAATCAGAAAAATCTGTAAACCTTCTGACAATTTATGTGTGTGGAGGAAGTGGGTAGGGGACCGTGTGTGTTGTAGGGGTATTTTTTTTCCTAGGGTGCCAACAGCTGATAGCTAATGCTTCAGATTCTCAGAGGGGATCTACCAATGCAAGAACCAAGCATGTTCCCTCAGGCACGTTCCGTAAAAGTTTCTAACAGTTTGGGGTTATGATAGCTGAGAGGAAGAGGTTCTGTGAGCCCGTTCACTGCAGAACAAATGTGGGAAGAATTTCCTTTTTTGAAAACCATGCTTTATAAGGATTCCACTAAGAGGTCCATTGGGCAGGGCCAAAATCCTTGTGAGAGAGAATTAGGCATTCATTCTTACAGAGACACAAAATGGGCAATAATAGAAATTATAGCTTTTCTAAAATCAAACAAAAGGTATCATAAAGGAATGCTACATTCTAAAATGGTAGAGCAAAGTTTAAAGCCATAGACATATGAGAACTTTGACCCCAATCAGGATTACTTCCTTGTTGTTATTTGCAACTTAAACTAGCCTTGATTTTATTTCCAGTTTTGTGTAGATGCTTACTTTTCCATTTACCCTCGATATATGTTGGCTATACATCCCTTCTGAAACCAGCAAAAGCTTCTGGACCTCTCTACCTTGTTTGGTATTAAAAGGTCTTTTGACTTCTTACAGTAGATAGTTTTTCCTCTGCTGTGCCCAAGGGAGTGTAATTTGCCATCTGAGGCTGTTTGGACTAATTAAAGGGCTCCCCTTGTCTGCCCTTTCAGCCTTCTAGGTGACTAGGGAAGTGTGCTGCTGCTTCTCATTCTTCCGGACTATAGCTCATCATGAAACAGAAGCACATATCCATCCTAACAACACGACATTGATATCACTATCTTATTACAGTGAAAGGAGTCATTTCCTCTTAACAACAACAACAACAACAACAACAAAACCAAACCAAAACAAACAAACAAAAAAAAACAGAAAAAGGTTTTCTCTCCAAAAGTAGTCTCCAGCCACTAGATTAAGTAATGCTTTTATTCTAAAGCAATGACATTTTCCTCAGCCTCTGAAATTGTTTTCAGCTATTATAAACTGCATTGACAAGAAAGTTTCTTAGAACAACTTCCTTTCAAAACTTGCATCTCTACTAGACGAAACATTTTTCAAAACATAATTCAAATAGAAAACATCTGTTTTTAAAAGATAGCTTTAAAGTGCTTTCACCACTTTCTTAAAGATAGTTATTAGACTATCCATCCCTGACTACAGAATTCCAATTTTTAAAAAGTGGTCTTCTTCCAGTTTCTCCACACCTTACCTTCGTCAGGGTCAGCCCATGAAGAAAGAGAGATTCAGGTGGGCAAAAGGAGAAATGTGTGGAAGTTATATTGAACACAAAAAAAGAATTAAAATTTTTCTAATAATATTTTCCCAATAATTTTGAAATATGTTACTGCTTTATTCCAAATTAAATTCAGCTGCTAGCACCATTTTAGAATATAATTTTTATGATTAATATTAGGGAATTAGGAATCTTTATTTCTCATTTCTATTTTTATTTGCTTTTTGCTTTTCTGTTTTTATTTTTTTAAGTCATTTTAGAAGTACCCTAGCAATGAACTGATGTCCATGGTCTTTCTCTTTAAAAAATGCACAATTTTGTGCTCTTTACAAAACAAGGTATTTTAGTGGAAAAACAAACAGGAGCTAATTAGAAAGATCTTCATCTTGAGACTCTTCCCCTTGAAATTTCATACGCTATTCATTTAGCCATTTGTTCCTATGTCTTCCACTCACTTACTTAACATATGTATTTCGTATCTACTATGTGCCAGCAGTGTTTTTATTGACTGGACAAAAATCAACAACAAAAGAGACAGTATCTCTTTCTTCCTGGACTTTATTTTTTTTTTCTTCCTGGACTTTAAAGCCAGTTTGGGAGATAGACATTCAACAAATTAATAAAAAATAGCTCTAATAGAATGTACAACACAGAGCGAGCCCTAATGTAAACCATGGGCTGTAGCTACTAATGATGGATCAAATATTGGTTCATGAATTGTAACATGCAGCACAGTAATGCAAGATGTTAGTAACAGAGAAAACTGTGTGTTGTGTTGGCATATGAAAACTCTGCTTTCTGCATAAATTTTTCTGTTAAGTGCTCTAAAAAATAAAGTTTTAATTAAAAATAAAAAAATTTAATAGCTCTAAAAGATAAGCAATTTAAAAGAAATAAACAGGATGCTATTAGAAGGAATAGCAGGGGTGACATAATTTGGATTGGGGAATAAGGAAAGACCTTTCTGGAGTTGTTGTTTAAGGTCAGAACTAGAGAATAAGTAGGAGCCAGCCAGGCAGAGAAGAGAAAGAAGTACATTCTTGGTGAAGCAAAGTGATATCATTTGAACCACCTTTGGAAATATTCTTCTGGCTTCTCCATGGAGGATGGATCATGGGTGTGGTCATGAGGGTGCATGAGTACAAAGGAGACAAGTTAGGAGGAACTTAGAATGGACCACAGCTTTCATCTACTTAAAGTAGTAGTAGAACAGAATGACAGTAGGATTCTTTCCTTTGCTCAGCTTAAGCCAGAAGCCATTAGGTTCTCCATGAGCCACAGGCTAGGAAGACAGAAGACTGTTAACTGGCAGCAAGACGGGGTTCCCAGGTCTCCATTCCTAATATCTTTCCAGCAGCTCAGTGGGATTTTTAGAATGAGGAACAATCGTGTGTGTGTGTGTGTGTGTGTGTGTGTGTGTGTATTTGAGACTACAATAAGATGAGAATTATAAGGGAAAACAAGCCTTCAAGTACTAACTATACAGCTGTAATAATAGACTTTCATAGAAATCTGTGTCGGATTTAATTTTCAATAGTTATCCATTCCTGCTACTGGATTGTTGGAATTTATTTTGTTTTTTGTTTCTTTTAAGGCTACGTGTCAAAAAATTTTTGATAAGTCAACAAAAAGGATACTTAAGGAAGGTCCAATTTAGGCAGGGTGCTGTTTTAATACGTCAGTGTTGAACGGTTTGTAGCAGAGTTCTTAGGGATAGTGAATTCCCAAGGAAAAAAATTCTAGTGAGTAAAGGGAAGTGTTTACCAGTATATAGATTTCTATTGATTCTGGAACTGTAATTAGCAGCGTGGAAGCTCAAATAGTTCAAGGTTTTGTTTCCATTTAAAATTAAGCAGCTCTGCATATACATAATCCACTTCATCATTTGTAACTTTTATCTGCCTATAAGTGTACTGTGCACTGGAAATTTGCAAGACATTCACTATTTTTATGCATTTCTTTTACAGTGAAAATTTGTATATGATAGTTGTACATTACATAAGGATTCACTACCACTTTGAAAAATCTTTACCAAATGAGCACGCATTTCATAGTACTTAGCTAATAATGATACAAAATGGCTAATATGCCTATCTAACTCTATAGAGTGACTTTTTTTTCTTTGTATTCCTGGAAGCACAAACACTTAAGAATCTCCCATTTGAGCAGACCTGTTGTTTATTTTAGGACATATAAGTGCATCATCAATGTAATTTTAAGTAGTCCAGTTATGAATATGGGATGAAGGGATAAAATAAAGTTTTCCACTCTGATGTGTCCATTAAGAAGCTCCTCTTTGTGTAAAATACTCCGTGGCAAAGTTGCTTCTATTTAAAGTAGTGAGTTTGATCTTGGCTTTGATCTAAAGCTTTTGATCTTGAAAGAAGGATGGGGTAGCAATAAAGAGAGGGCAAGACAGCTTTTCTTTAAAGAAATGCGATAAAGTTAAAGGGATGGTCAAGATCAACAAACAGAAATGCTACCCGACTCCTCTCCCCAAGCGCTCACCCCCATTCTGGTTCAGCCAACTTCTGATGCGGATGGGAAGAAAGTCTTTTGGGGGTCGGCGGAAAAACTTGGAGTATCGCAGACTTTTACAAACTAAGGGGAAACTTTCCCCTAATAAGGAATACAGAATGTCCCCCTTTAAATTCTCCCCCTGTCGCTGGCGGGGGTGGGGTGGAGGTGGGGTTCCATGGGCAGAGCGCGTGCGGTGCCTACTGCGCTTAACCGGAGCGTGTAGGCTCCGTCGAAGCGCGGGCGGTGCGCGGAGCTCGCCTTTACGCGCTCCCGGTTTCTCCCTGGGGAGGTCACCTGCCACAGCCCCGGAGTCCGGAGGGGCCACTGAAAAATGTCTACTTAATGGCGTCTAATCCATTCCCGGAAAAAAAAAAGTCCACTAGGAAAGTTCCTTTCCGCTCCGCATAGGCCATCTGGACACTTAGGTTTCTGACCGGAGAAGCGAGGTGGCCTGGCCGCAGGGGTGGGGGCACTTCTCAAGCTAAGCCCTTTCTCCTGCGGCCGGGCCGCACTCCGGCACGCTCAGCGGCTGAGAAACCCTTTCGCGGGTCCCCCGGGGCCCGCGGGGGTGGGGGCTGGAAAGGTAAGGCGTGCGCGCCCGGGTCGGTCCGCGCGTGGGAGGACGCGGGAGCGCGGGCGCGGGCGGGACTCGCGGAGAGGAAGAAAGACGTTCGCAAAGAGAACAATAAAATAGGGACGCGCCGGCGGGGGCGGGGGCGGGCGCGACCTGCGGGGAGGCCGGCCCGGCCGCCTATACCTTTAAGGCAGGCCCCGCCTCCGCCCCAGCGCCCGCCCTCCGCCCGCGCCGCCGCCCCGGCCCCCGCGCCCCACCAACTCGGCGCGGTGACCCACTAC
>NW_024412432.1:2514582-2553002 GCF_014898765.1 Herpailurus yagouaroundi | reverse complement strand
GCGGGGCTCGAACTCACGGACCGCGAGATCGTGACCTGGCTGAAGTCGGACGCTTAACCGACTGCGCCACCCAGGCGCCCCAAGTGTTTTAAAAAATGTAAGGTGATGAATCTGATCATAAAATGTCCAAAGAAGGGAAAAGTTTTATGGCTTGCTTAGTATTGCAAAAAAAAATTTCCAGCTATGATTTTTTTAAGCCAAAAATAAGATTACTCAAGTAGACCGTATGCCAGGTGTGAATGAAGGGAAGCCGTTACCTTTGTGGATTACTAGGTACCATCACTCCCCAAATCTGAACTTGAAGTATTGTGACGCCTTCAGAGAATGAGAAGGGGGTGCTGAGGATTTCACCTACCAAGAAAATGGGGTTCTTTGCTGAGCCTTCTCGGCTCCGTAGAGGCTGTGTATTAGAGCTTATGGGCAAGGTGCACGTTTGACTTTTCTTAGAAAACGTGGGCAACAATTTTAAAGAGGATACGAAAATGAAGTAGGTTGGGATCAACACACTGAACTTCATTTCAAAGAATGAAGCTGAAAGCTGAAGCTTTGAGGGAGGAGGTAGAGAGGTCAGAAGATGGGAGATTTCAGAGTTGGATCAGAGAATATTAATTATCAGCGTGTCCAGTCTTTCTTCCTGGCTCTGCGAGGCAGCCAAGCCCTTTGCCCACTGTTTTGCCTGTGTTACAGCCAGGAGAGGGTTTGGAGCTCCCTGAGGCAAAGCCTGCGATATTTTCAAGGGCAAGGTGAAATGGAGTGCGATCAGTGACCAAGGGCATCAGAGCAAGTTCTGAAAGGCACAGAGGCCACCCTGCAGCTGGAAGCCAGGGTGCCGTCCCCTGATTGCCTGAGTGTCTATTCTGAAGTACAGATCAAATTCTGTGTGGTAATGAGTATTTAAACCGAGGTCATGTGTTAACCTTTTGCTACGATTTGAACCTGTTAGTAGGAATCTCAGTAGTTAACTCTCTGTTGAGTTTAGTAAGTGTTTTTAAATGTCTGCCACGCGACAAGTAGAGGCACGTTAGCCAGTTTCTCCTTTTTCCTGCATCCACTGTCTATTTCTACAACATTCAAGTAACACTGTGGTATTTTCAGCTTTTATTCATTTTATATTACTGTAAAATATGAAAACGAGTGGTAGTCATTTCTGGTAGGCATAATTTTCAGTCTACCCATCGCTTTTATTTGCCTACTTTGTTTTCTTTGCCCCGTCTCTCCCCAACGCCGCCCTTCCTCCATCCTCCAAGTCTGTATTTACATCTTCCAGGCTCACGTGGGACTCAGCCCAGATCTGACTGAACTTGGTTAACTAGTCTGTGTTTTACTGTGCTAGGGTCAGAACATTTCTCCTGCAGTGTTTACTGACTTGTGGAGAGCAGAGTCTCCTGACCTGCCCGCGGAAGGAAAACCGAGCAGCAGTGCGAGGCCACAGTCTGGAAGCGGGCAGCGGGCGAGGAATTATAGGTGGCGAATGTAATCTTACAGGAGGTATTTGTCCCCCTCACCCCACCCCCCGTAAAGAAAATCACGAAGGTGCTAAGTGGTAGGCACGGCCTGATCTAGGAGTTGAGTTTTTCAGTGAACTCAGAAGGGGAAGCAAAACAAACTTACCCTGTTCTCAGCTGTGGGTTAAAATAACGAATAATGAAATAAAGTAAACTGGGTGAGTGAGAGGTTCTACCGGGAGAAGTGATTTAAAATGCTCTCCTGGCCTTTCCAGGCTGTTCTCCTTCCTGTGCGAGTCCTTGAGTCCTTCCCTCCCACCCAGCCACCGGAGGCCCAGTGCTCTTACAGGTTTCGCTTCTCCTCTTCCTGAAGCTCATAGTGCTGTCTTACGCGTCTTCTGTCTTCCCTGATATTTACTTTCATTTTATTTTCTCTTCATACTTTAGCCCCCTTCCCACTAGGTGCAGCTCAGATCCTTTATACTGTTCTCTGTCTTCTTCATTTTAAATTACAAACTCACCTCTCTTTTGCTTCTGGTCCTCAGGTGTTTTCTCCTTACATTATGATGTTCTTCCTTTTATGTTATTTCAAGTTCCTTTTATTTAGTTTCAATAATTTGTGCAGCAGAAAGGCAAGGAGAGCAGGAACAACTACACAAAGAACAATTAGGGAGAATGGCTCAGCTCTGCAAGGGGCAGTGAAACAATGGTGGTTGCAAAAGTGAATTGTATGTGTATTTTTTTAAATAATGTTAATAGATTTTTCTAAATGGCTGTTGGTTTTGGAAGAGGAACATTTTTTTCCCTGCTTTTATCTTTCACTGATTCAAAAATTCAAATTATCCATCACATTCAAAGATTAAGGAAAAATACTTTTATAAATATATGTGAAATATAAAGATTTTAAATAGTTTTTTTTTTTAATTTTAAGGGTTAGTAATACTATACTACACAATAATAAATAGTATATTGAGGAGAAGAATGTGTGAATGACGTATGATTCCTTTAGAAGAAGAAAATGCCAATTTTCAGATTGCAGAGAAGCACCTGAAATCATGTTTTATACGTACCTGATAATGTACAGAGGATAAATTTTAAGATATTCATTTCTGGTCATCATCGAGTATATATAATGTCACAGGTATTCATTGGCAGACTTTCAGAACATTGAAAATTCAGTGATACTAAGGTTGGCTATTATTATTATTAACAAGCTATCTTTTATGTGTGTTTGTTTCCAAGCTAGTGGTCTTGGCGAGGCTGAGTGTCTGGCCTGTGTTACGATTAGTCATAAGGAACACGAGGTGCAAATGGTTTCTAACAAAAGCACCCTTTAAGGTTACCTTAATTGTTCTTTCCTGCCAGAACCCTAAAAACAATACTCCAGAGCATAAGATTGTTAAAAATGTGGTGAAATTTTCCTTGAAATATCGAGTGAAACATAAAGATTTAGAGAGATCATTGTGAAAATGTGGATTTTATAGTATTTAGTCGCCATCTCAGAGTCTTTGAGAAGAGAAAATGCAGACAGTTTTCTTTGTGATCTGGAGCATTTTCCCTCAGTTTTACTTCATGTGTTCTTTCCTCACATTTGATTCTGAACTGCAGTGATTATCTTGGTATGAATAATAATTTACAGATTAAAAAATGTGTATAGAACCCATTTTGGCTTATGCAGTTTGCCACATTTATTGCTCCTTTTAAAATTTTATATGTTCTAAGAAAATGCGTTTATTACAATTCTAATATTGAAATATTCAACACGTTAAAGGTAGGTACAAATTTTAAACTATTTAACAAAGTGCTTTACTGCTGTTTGTCTTTTGTGACAAAGGTCTGTTTTATATTAAGTTTATGATTTCTGGAAAACTATTTAAGACTAATAAAAATTATCTGGCTCTTTCTTGGACCTGTAACAGCAGACGGTGACTGTGTTAGGCTTGACTCTGGAGCGATCAGGATACAAAGCTTGAGAAAATGGCACAAGACGAATTTAAAGAGTGCTGAACCAAGGGTCCCTTCACTTTACAGGAGCTACCCCACATTTAGCAAAATGGTAGGCTGCAGGCAGCCACTCTTATGCAACTGAGGCAGCATTGGTGTTGAGTGGTTTCCCAGGCATCGGTGCCCTTGCCTCTTTTCGAAAATGTTCCTGCCCTGTGAGAATTCATAACTAGTCTACATTTATATAGCTGTAATCTCTTACAATAGCTTCATTGATACTTGATCTCCATAGAAAAGCTTTATGGGTTCTAATGAGTCACTGCTCTTGAGGCACCAGCCGCCCTCCCTATCTGTGAGTGGCTTTGTGTCCTGTGTTGTACTGATTGTGCCTTTGGATGACAACTTACTTGAGTGATGGAGAGAGGCAGGGTAATTTATTAAAAGTAATTACAAAGAAACCTAACAAAAAGAGTAATTACAGCGCTGTTAATATGCAATTCGTTATTTTATTGTTGCAATATTTAGAACTGGGTCTTATTTGTGGGTCTCCCTTTTTTCCTTGTAAATCTCTGGCAAATACAGAATTTATTAAATTCTCTATACCTAGGTCTCAAAGTAGATTTGGTTTTACAAAATCTTGGCTTTTTCTGCCTTTTTTTTTTTTTTAACTGGACCGAGGAAGAATGGCTGAGAAAATGTATTTTTCGTAGCCTTGGGAAAGAAGGCTGATCTGCATAATTTTATGCCATTAAATTTTCATCTGTTCCATAGATTTATTTTTTTAAGAATCTGCACCTTTAAGACAATGTTCTAAGAATTTTGAGTGTACTGAAATTCCTTCCATTTTCAACTAGCATAACGGAGAAAATTAAAGTACAGTCATCCACTTACCTCACGCACTTATTCACGTATTTTAAAAAGAATCTGTGAATGGGACTATTAATATAATAATAGCTGACACTTGTCATGTGTCAAGCTCTATTCTAAGTGCTTTGCATGTACCCGCTCATGTAAATGTACCATTACAGTAGTACCACCAACCAGCAATGTGCTATGAGGATGTTGTAGACGGGGGCAAACGCTTTGTGAAAGTAGGTGAGGTATATAAACAAATCAAATAATTGCTGCAGAAAAGAATGCTTTGGGCAAGATGTAAACAAATTTTTTTAGCCCAGGCTATTGATAGCCCTAGACCATGAGCATAAAGGACGCATCTCTAAATGAGGAAAATCCTAGCCAGCGAATGTTTTGAAAACACATGAAAGTGTGCAGATAATTACACTATTGTTGATTTTAGCAGATCTGATGCCAGCAGCCAGCAACTCTTCTGTGCCATGAAAGATGAAAGCCATTTTAATATAAAACATGAGTGTGGCTGGAACAGGGAGGCGGGCAGAGAACAATCTCATGCCTTTTTAGTTACTTGTATAGGAAGCATTAGTTACATTCCTGTGATAGAATGCTTTACTTGGCTATCATTCTCACCTCAGGCGTTTTAATGATTGCTGTTTTGTGCCTAGCATCATACGGCAGTAATAAGATGCATTATTTTAGTAGTACCTACTGATGTCAGTGTCATTTAGGACTTGTGAATGTTTCCATTCATCTTCTATTTCAGGAGGCGGACACTACTATGTGTCTTTAGGTATAGCTGACATGTATTTCACTTACGTTTCTGGGTCTCTGAGTGCAGCAGAACTGACACTCAAACCTTTTATTTTATCTCCAGCATTTAGGAAGGACCTGATTACATGCAGCCTTGATTACTATTTGTTGAATGAGTTAGATGAATGATTCCCACACATGGCACTTACCTTCCTAAATCATACTTGGCGATTACATTTTTTAAAAATTGTAATGTCCCAGTTCTTGTTTAATTATTTTGATCTTTAATGACAGAGGTTTTCACGAAGGCACATTGGGGAGAGCTTTCCTGGTTGTCGTGGGTCATCTTTTTCATCTCTTCTATAAAGAGAGCTCAGAGCCAGGAAGACCTGACCCTGGTCCCAACTCTGCCACCCAATCATGTGCTCCTTGAGTTTGTCACTTCTGCTTTCATCTGAAAATCCTTTCATTTAACAGGCCAGTTAGGCCAGTGTACCTTAATGATAAGATTAATGTGTGTGTTTGGCCTTGACTCTTTCTTATACTTTTATGATGTAATTTTTCTTTCGTCCATTTTTGGTATTTAGGAGGCTTATATTTTTGTTCTAGTGGTTACTTTGACATAATAATACATTTTGGTTTCTTTTCTTCACTTTATTTATTTTTTTGCTCTTGTGTATTGATTTCCTGCTGTGAGCAGTAGTGAAATTAGATGTTAACCTTTTCTTGTCCCTCCTCTTTTGATCTTCTGTCGTGTGACTTGAAATATTGTTTTTTTGCTCCAGTTAAACACCTTTAACACAGCCAACAAGCTGATAGTATTTATACAGTCTTCCCATTTCCTCCTCTCTTTTTTTTGATAGTTGTACTAGATTTACAGTGTCAGCGCATGTAGACATAGTATACCATATGCTTCATAAAATCCCATATTATAATCACATATATCACATTTAATTCTGCAAGTAAATTTATAATGCTCATCAGCTGCCCTTATATAACTGATCTTCAGCAATTGGGATTTTTTGAAGCTAGTTCCAGAGTGGATTTCTCAGGAAGAGCTTGGGGCAACTATATTTCCTGAGGTCTTGCATTTTAATAAGTTTGTGCTCTTTCCATGTGAGGGTCAGTTCAACTAGACACAAAATTTTGGATTCATGTTTTCTTTGTTTAAGTGTCTTGAGTATGTTACTCCATTGTCTTGCATAAAGTCTTCTGCTGGTCTCAATTCTTCCCCTCAGAGTGACCTGGTCTTTTCTCTTGGACATCCAGATCATTTTTTCTTTAAATTCCAAAAATGTTACTTGGGTATGTCTTGTTGTGGGCTGGCTAGTTTTCACAGTTGTCCATTGGCTTTTGAGCTTTATTTGCCTCATTTGTAAAATGAGAATAATGGTAACTTTTTTTTTTTTTTTTTGCTACTCAAGAAAGTGGATTTGAAGATCACCTAAGATACTGTGTATAAAGTGCTTTACATTTATTTTAGTTTCTGTGACTCTTCAAAGTCCCCTGTTGTTAGGAACTTTAAAATTTAGAGTATTTTATGGGCATTTGGACTTGAGTTGGCTTTATATTTGGGATAAATCTAAAGTGGATTCTCTGAAGTCTTTTGTCTGCATTTTAGCGATGTATAAATGCATGCCGACTCCTTGCGGTAAGCAGGCGGTCTGTGCCCATGCGTGGAGAACTTCTGGCCTAAAAACAGTGGTGCTTTTTGAAGGAATCTCACGTAGAAAACACTTCCTCCATTATATTCTACTCACACTCTTCTCACACTTAGTTTCCCACATAAAACTGGGTTTACATGACCGTGGTCTACGTGTAGAACAATACACAGGAAAAAAAAATTTTGTTTTTCAAATAATGAGGGCTGAAAACTCAAGTCAGTTCTCATCGGCCAACATGTTTTCTTGGATTTGCTGTACATAAGTCCTATGTAAGAAGCTGCTGGAAAATACCAGAGACACAGGAGATGTCATTTCTGGCCATGGGAGATAAAACACACACATATCAAAGATCATTTACAAAGCAGCATGTGATAAATTCAAACCAGTGTGGCACAAACTAAGGACATGAGTATATGATGCATTTTACCTGAGGCTACCCTGGACTCGAGTTTCCACGCCTGGGCCTTGTTTTGATAAAGCAACCTTTACACATGCAGCCTGGAAGTTGCGGTGGGAAATTGGGTAACTGAATTAACTGAATCCATTTTAATGCTTTTACATGATTTGTAAGCACAGATAGGGGTTTGATTGACGTACATGTAAATAGTGTTAGTGTCTTTATTTGAAAATGTGATTCTTAAAAATAAATTCATCCATGTTTTCCAAGTAAGGCTGGAACCTATCATAGAAATTCTGCTAACACTTATGAACCAGAATCATTCAAAAACCCAAGGCTAGAAATATAATACTGCCTATAATTCCATGTTTAACACATTCCTTATTTAATTCTATTTTTATTTGAACCATTTATTTACTGACTTAACTGCATATCCACAGCACACAAAACCCCGAATAAGGAGTATGCATAAATACAGAGATGAATGGAAAATAGGCCTCAACTAGTTTACAGTTTGGTGTGAAAACCTGTACAAAGTGGGAAACAGAACTGAATCAAATGTCTATGAGTGGTAATGCAGGTATGTGCACAGAGTAGTTTGGACCTCTGTAAGGAAAGGGAACCCTCTCACTTTGGGCATTTTGCGTTATCCGTAAGTCTGGTCCCGGATGATAGCAGGGTATAAATATTTGTTCGAGTTTATTCAGCTTTTGTTATTTTGTAGAATTGAGGGTACCAGCATTTCGGTTCTCAAGATTCTGATGGTCTTCCCGAGAACATACTGACGCTGCAGTTAGCACTTCCCTTCGGGTTTTGCAAAGTGCCACCGCCAGGTCATGCTATCTCTGGGCTTGAGGACGTCAGGTTTTCAGTCTGTTTCACTCTATTTTTGCCCTTTTATTTGCATCGTTAAGTTTTGGAGTTTTTTCCTTCCCTAAACTTTTGGTTTCAGAATCAGGGATGGTGACTGCAAGCTCTAGAGCCCATTTCCTCTTGTGATTCTTGAATGTTGGATCGTGTTATTCACAAAGCATCGCACTTGTTTCAGCACCAGAAATATAGCGTGACCTTTAAAAAAAAAGAAAAGTATTAAGGAAATAATTCTATGCCCCTTTTACCTTTCTGGCGATGAGCACAGACTCATCGAACGAGCCACTGAATGGCATTAAGTGCACATCCAAATCATTAACATTTTAAATGTCTCTCTACAAATCAAGAAAGGTTTGTTTTTCAGAGTGTTAAATTCTAAATCATGGGTACGTGAAGGTTCAGACTTCATAGACACGAAGCAGGAAAACAACCTGATTTGCAGTGGTTAATACCAAGGAAACTATGTAAAGTGGGAAAAGATGGTCTTAGAATATGTTTGTACTTCTCTGGCATTTTCGCAGAAAACAGGAACAGTAGCCCTCTTAGGCAGCCGCCTTTATAACTGAAAGACAGAAAGCTTATGCTGTTCGCTTTCTGTGACCATTTTCATTTGATGTCCAAGGAAAGAAATTCATGGTCTCCATGAGGAGCAGGAGAAGTCAAAAAGGAACAGCACAAATCTAGAAGAGAAGCAGGTCACAGCTCTGGACTGAGTTTGTGTACAATTTGGTTTCTCACTTTTTCTCCTTAACTGTCAGCCACACAAACTCTAGTTTTCAGTGTCGAAGGTATGGCGTGAGCATTTATTCCTGACGCTAATGGTAAAGGATGCTGAGTGCTTCCACAGACAACAGAAGATTATGGTTCTCATTCTCTCTTTTAACAGTTTCATTGAATTTAATGTCCTGTGTCTTTTATATGACATAAAATTCACCCACATACAGTTTGTTGGGTTTTAAGACACTTACACAGTTGTGCAACCATCATCACAATCTAGTTTTAGAACATTTCCATCACCAAAACGTTCCCTTGTATCCATTTGTGGTTAATCCCCATCCTGACCCCTCGCCCCAGGGAACTACCAATTTGCTTTCTGTCTTTAGTTTTGCATCTTACACAAATTTCATATAAATGGAATCATACACACTTTAGTCTTTTGGACCTGGCTGCTTCCATTTATCATCCTGTTTTGAGTATCAGAAGTATTGCGTATATTTGTGTTTGTTCCTTTTCATTATCAAGTAGTATTCCATTGTGTGGGTGGACTGCATTTTGTTTATCTGTTTACTGCTTGATAGACATTTGGGTTTTTTGCAGTTTTGGCTTATTATGAATATAGTGTTTAAGTGTCTTTATGTAGACCTACTTCTTTTGGGCATGGCTTGGCCATAGGGTAAGGGTATGTTTAACTTTTCAAGAAACTGCTAAACTGTTTTTCCAAAGTGGCTGCAGCATATTTCCACCAGTAGTGTTTAAGGTTCCCAGTTTTTTTGTGTGTGTATGTGTGTGGTTTGTTTTTTTGTTTGTTTGTTTGTTTTTTTGTTTTATAGAGAGTGAGTGCAAGCTGGGGAGAGGGGCAGAGAGAGAATCTTAAGCAGGCTCCATGCTCAGCGTGGAGCCTGATGCAGGGCTCAATCCCACAACCCTGGAATCATGACCTGAGCCAATCAAGAGTCGATGCTCAACCAACTGAGCCACCCAGGCGCTCCTAAGGTTCCCAGTTTCTCTGTCTCCTCATCAGCCCTTGGAATTGTCAGACATCTTTATTTTAACCATTCTCATGGGAGTTGAACTATGCTTTCTATACTTTTATTTCTTGTGAGGATCTCAAAGTATTTGTATACCCCAATATGCTTGTGTCCCACATTTTACAGATCAGAAGGCAGTAGAGCAGTACCTGGAGTATCTAAATGTCTCACCCAAGATCCCCAAATGAATCACTGAGCTTAGAGTCCTCATGTAGCAGTTGGGGACACAGCAGCCTGTTTTCCAACTCATGGCTCCCTGTGACTCAGGGCCTTCTTTGTCCTCATAGCTTTGTTGGGTGTGGCTTTCTTTTGATCTTTGTAGAATGATCCATTCTTATCCTCTCTGGAATTTTGTCTGATGAAATCCAGTTGTTTCCTGCAGAGATGTGCTAGTGTCTTGGAGAGGTGCTTCTTAGCTGCAGTACACAGGCTTGTGTGGCTCAGGCCTGGCTCCCAAGGTGGGCCCTGTGGACTGTGCCACCACGTGTCATCCTGTCAAAGGGGGTAGATGCTTGCCTCACCAGAGCCTTGTGGGAGTCAAGTGAGGTGACTTCTCGAAAACAGCTGGCATGTACTAAATATTTAATACATTTTACAGCACCTCTTCAGATGACTGTAAAGGGCTGATTATCTTGTGGTGTGTAGATGGTAACACCAGTCATATGGTTTTTTTTGTCTGTACAGTGAGGCAGGAAAACATTCTTAAATTTATTTACTAATTAAAACAATCAGCCATAGTTTCTTATTGTTCTTTGGTCTGCAGCAAATGTAGCAAGCAGTAGTACTTTTATAAGTTTGTATGTTTAGTCCCTGTCTTTTGGCTTCACTCAAGAAGACTAATCCTACTTCTCAGAGCTACCGGATCAATTCATGTGGGTCTCTCTTCGGTTTGTCCACTCTAGTAGAATAAGGTGTTGTTGTTCGTGTTCCAAGTTGAAGTGCTCAAAGTGTTCTTTAGGCTATAAGATCTGTGTTCTAGCAAAGTTCGGCTTTAGATCAGTCTATAATCATTTCTTACACTCAACGTGTCATTGCTTTTGTTTCTTTGGACCAAAATGTTCTGATATGAAGTTCCTTTGAAGGCTGGTGGGGTTTATACAAATACCCAGCTAATGAAAAGCACTTAAATATGGGGCACACCTCCCCACTCCATTGTCACTTTGCAGGTCATGTTGAAGAGAAGGTTCCAGTTAACTTCTGTTGCCTTTTGCTGGCCAGAGTTGCCAGCAAAAACTCAGATAGTTTTCTGTGAGATGATGATTTTCTCTGAAATGACTCTTGGTCACGTTGAGTTTCTAAGTGTTAAAAGGGAACGTGGTTTTTGGATCTGTGAAAAATTTCATCTTGGTCTCTGGCTGCTGCACAGAACAGGAGCTAAAAGGTTGAGAACTTCAGAAACTAGCCTCCCCACCCCTGGAGCTGTCTAAAATGACTGGAGGAGCGTGCGCAGGGCTGTAATGTTATGAGAGCTACTGGAGGTCCTAAGCGCGCAGGACCATGAGGGGGGAAATGGAGGGGAATGTCCCATGGAAAGTTGAACAACTCCGGTTTCACACCACTTTATTTGGGAGGCCATACGGGATGGAGCTGTTAGACACAGGGAAGACCTTACAGCTTCTCCAAGGCCAGCCTTTCTACATGTGAAAACACGGGGGCCTTGAGAACATTTCGGTCCCAGGCTGGAGTGCCCACCTGGAACCAGAGCCCGCGTCTGTCCCCATTTTTGCTGTCTTCACCTGGGCACTTCCCCCAAAGCAGGGTATGGGGGCAGAGCGGCTTTGGACTCCAGGTGAGAAGTGGGTCCCGCTGGTCTTTGTTTTGTTGTAGGGCATGGACAGCTGCGGGAGGCCTGGAAAGAAGGTCTGGGGGACTCAGAATGTCCCTACAAGGCCACTCCTTGTCACCTAGAAACACATCCGGAGTGAGGGCCCTTTCCTAGCATACAGAGGCTTGGGTAGGCACGGGCCAGGTCTGATTTTGAGGGCTCAGTCATGTCCGAACGCAGAGAAAGACTTCATGGTGAGACAACTGGGTGTCTGCAAGGGTGGACGTGAACATTTGCTTTTCATAATAAATGAGTGAATTTTACAAGGCACAGATTATTTGAAGTTTTTGTGATGCTTATCACAGGCCAGGCAACTGCAACACGAAAATGTTGTTGGGGTAGTTTTTTTAATCAGACATAAGTGTGACCAGATTACTAGGCATTTTATTTTGGAATGTGGTAAAGGCACACCCACAAATGCCTTTTCTTCAGTCTGTGCAGATATCTTCAATGTTTATTCTAAAATGCAAGGCTGCTTCTGTGTTTCTACATATTCCTACCTTGATGTATCGCACATTTAGAGTTATGTTTTTCTCCAGTGTTTCTGACTTGGCTCGTGGCTTACAGGCCAAATCAAACCACCTCCACCTCCAAAACAGTATTGATAAAACCAATGCTGAACTTGGATTATGAAAGGTTTAGTTCCCAGAACTTGCTGTACTGTTGGCAGGGCAAAGTGAGTAGGAATATTATGATCTAGGGGAAAAACTGCTTGTGTTTTATCTGCAACACAGCTGGCAGATACAGAAGGATAGTGCCCCAAATGGGCAGACGAAAAGGGGGAGTGGGTACTGAGCTGCCTTAGACTTGCAGAAGGCACCCTGTCCCCTCACTCCCAGCAAAATGAAAGGGGCTGGAGAGAAGGCACGGGATGAGATTCCTGCACCGCTGATCTGGTATACTTTGAGTCTTTAGAGATCAAGTCCCTGGCTTGGTCAACAGTAGCATTACCCAGTCCTAGAGCACCAGATTATCATAAGACAAATTTCGATGATGCTGAACTGTCCTTCAACAAAGGATTACTGCTGCACCCGCACACACATATAACTTGGTTGGTATGCATGCAGACGCACACACACGCATGTGCACACACATTTACCTGTTCCATCGACCTCTGGCCTCCAAGCAGGGGAGGTTAGGGCTGAGGCCTGCTGTTGTGACCACTGTCTCCCATCTCAGAGGGAAGCTTCAGGCTCTGTTTCCACAGCTGGCACTGTTTGAGTCTGACTCATGCTCCCTGTGCATAATGCAAAGTCATTGTCATTGTGAGCCATCTGAGGGAGAGGTTTGGTGGAAAAAGTGACGGTGGAGCAAAGCAGGCTCCAGAACAGGGGGTGAAAGATATGTTTTTTGTTTAGTTTGCTGAACTTCGTAGTCACTTTTCTGAGAACTGCCGTCATCCTGCTAAAGTTGGAGATGCTAGAAGAGAGATCTGGCTTATTGCTGCAGGACTCCTCACTCTTGTGTTCGCATTCTTAAAACAGGAGGAGGGGAGGAGAGTAAACTAAGTGATTGTTGTAGATTTTGAACATGTATCCATAATTTCTCAGTTTCCAGTTTTTTGTATCGAGCCTGTTTTGTGATCGTGTACTGTTGCAGAGAAGAGAAGGGGATGTACTATAAATACGTGCAAACTTCAGTGTTCAAATTCTTTGTATTCAAAAGGAACTTCCAATAATCGGGAGGGTGAGGCATGTCATTTACAAGAGGGTTAAGAATAAAGGAGTTATCTCTATGCTATTTTTGATGGGACTTTTTCCTATGAAAAACAGTTACCAGCATATATGGAAACACTTCCTCATTTTTTAAAGACCATTCATTTTAGTATCAGAAATAGTTGAAAATCAAAATAAAGTGGTTATTTTAATAATAGCTCAGTAGAAAGAGTTCATGTGTCAAGAGCATTTACCTCCCAAACAGTTTTCTGACTCTAGTTTTCTTAGCAAGAAAAATGTTAATCTGTTGTGGATGGACACTTTTTTTTCCCCTCTTCTCAGAACATGTGTGGTTTCCATTAACTTCTTTCTCCACAGAACTTTGGAGATGGCCACCACTGATGCCTATGGGTCATCTGTGCTCCTAGAATTGAACTGAAATGGTACAGTACGTTTCTCCCCCTCTATTGTCCTTCACGACATGGAATTCATAGTCAGATAGATGAATTGAAATTCCATCTTTATCCCTTACTAGCTGTTTCACCCTGGACAAACTAGCCAGTGTAAGCCTCAATTTCCTCATCCGTAAAACGGTTACTGTAAAGCATTTAGCAAAGAGCTGCCACTAGATCATTGTTCACGGATACTAGTTATCAGCGTTATTGGTGATAGGCTTTTCCAATACCATCATCAGGGGTGAAAGGCATTTATCATATGTGGTGTATTAAGAGAACAGAAGGAGCCCTGAGAAGCAGTAGGATAGATCAAGAAATGTAGCCACAGAAGAATGGCCACGTTGGGAACATCAGCCTGGCATCTCTGGACCAGCTGGAGTGTCCCCAGCATTAACACCAGGGAGGCAGCCCAGTGACTTCTCTGGCAGGTCTCAGCTATGCCTAAAGGTGCACCTCTCTCCCAAGCTGACCCAGGAGTCTGCTCTGTGGGGCCACTCTACTTTAGACAAATGCTGCTTTGGGTTCTGTTGGAAGTTTCCACTAGGCTCCTCTGAGACAGTTTTAGTTGGAAGTCCTCAGAGAGGTTTTATTGATTTGGGTTGAGGTCTTAATTAAAGTCATCTCAATCATCAAAAGGTCTGGCTATCCAGAAATACAGTGCTGGTGTCTGAGCACTGTAGAATTCCAGGAAGTTATCAAAAATAAGCGTTGAGATATCCCCGCCCCCCAGCAACCATAGAGGTCTGAGTTTACAATAACTATTATTCTTATGTAGAGCTGGCTCCGAATAGTGAGTTTCCCCAGGCGCAGACTTACTAATAGAAACCCACTTAGACACTGAAGAAATGGGCCCAGTGTTTTTCTCAACTATAAGTAATGTATTATGCATGATTTAAAAAGGCTTCTCAGAATGTCCTTGCTTATGTAAATCAAGAATCAATATTTTTTAGAAAGAAGTTTTTATAGATAAGCCATCACATTATTTGATAATCAGACATCATTTTCAAGTAGTTAAAAGGGTCATTGGACAAAACCCAGTGGACTGACTTTGCTCCCTAATTGCTAAGGATTGAAACTCCACATACCCTCTAAATTATGAACAGGCTTGAATTTTTTATGGGAAAGAAATTATTTTTTTATGTAGGATAATTTTCATGTCAACGTTATATTAGCCAGCTAGCTCTATCAGGTTATGCACGTTGCTGCTTTTACTCACCTGATCCCTACTTTTCCTCTGTGAAGTTTATTTTAAATAAGAGATTCAAGAATGAGAGAGAAAGTAGGTTTGGAATGAGGGGAATGAATCATGGGAAAACACTGCTGGTCCTTTTCATTCGTCCTTGGCATTCTTGGAATATTCTTACCTCTGTTGACAGCAGCAGTTCAGCTGCAGGCTTGCTAGCAGTAAGGGGCATTGTGGGGCCCCCTGAGGAGGCGGTCACTGGAACATTGTCCCCGTTTTCTCCCAAGCAGTGCCTTACCTCTCTGTGAGTGGCGAGAGCCACTGGAAGGATTTCATGGGGGATGGGGTGGGGGGGGGAGCTCAGCAGAGGGCAGCACTGTGACCCCGTGTGAGCGCTGACTGCCCCAGAGATGGCATGTTCCTATACTCTGGGCCAAGTGGGGGCCCTGCCTGCCGGTGTGTCTCCGAGTACAGGCAGATTGCTGGTAGGGGGAACAGTTTTATTGGTTTTATTGCTTCTGAAAATAGAGGAAATACTCAAGAGTGGTGGGAGAGAGGAGGATAAATATAGCGTTTCCGTTTTCCTGCTCATTCTACTGTTCTTCACAGCATTTCATTTTTCTTAAGATGGATTTTTATCCTGCCAACTTCAACAGAAGATAATTGTCTACCATTTCTATCAGATTGGCCCTCTCATCACTTGTGTACTTACCGTTGTTTATTTTTCCTACTCAGAAACTTTTGTACAAGGTGGTCCTGAAGGTGCTTGTCCGTAGACGTGGCACAGGTATCGTGGGTTGCGGCGGGACCTCCCGTGAGTAGATGGCAGGAGCAGTCTTGGTGTCCTAGCTATGGATGGTCAGAGATTCTGGATACTGACTACCTTGTCCTTGTCCTTGTTTCTTCCATGACCCATTTCCTAGAGGGCTGTTCCATGTGCTTGTCACCCTGCCCCTTTCATCAGCCCACAGTGCCCAGAACCTGTTCCTTGTGCACAGGAACGGTGCCGGATGCCATCCAGTGTGTTACCTTGCTGTGAAGGCAGCTAGCACCCTGGGTGCGAGGCCCTGCCCAGCTGAGCAAAGCAGTGAGTGTATTTAGGAGGTGCTTGGCAAAAGTGGACTCGGTAGGAGATGGGAGGGGAAGGCAGGCTAGGTCGTCTTAGGGCATCGTACACGGTGTGCCTGTTTACCAGACTGAAGTTTGTCGTTATGTAAAATTATTAAGTAGGTACCCATTTTAACAACTAAAACTAACTTTGAGGTTTGGGAGGTAAGTGGCTTGTGTTAGATTTTCGGCACATAAACTGAATATAAGCATTTCCCTAGTTTCTCATTTCTTAATTGTTCAGAGTGTCCATTAGCATGCTTATCCTAGTGCCTGGCCTAGGTTTGCCCATTACAAAGGTCCTATGTTCATAGGGCAGTGGACTCTGCGTTCCCAGGCCCCAGCACAGTCCCCGCCGGCAGTGTGCAGTAATAAGTAAGCTACTCGTAGTTACCGGCTAATAGGGCCATGACCCGGTTTGAACTCCATAATGAGGAAAGAGCAGATTTATTTGCTCCCCCTGTGTGCCTCCCTCCCTGCCATGCTCCTTTATTATCTTTAAGAGGAAATTGAATAGCAAAATTCTGCATTCTCATAATGTTAATGGCCTGATGTCATCTTTTCCAGTCTGGAATCAAGAGAGAGGGATGACAATCAAGAGAGAGGGATGACCAAAACACAGATTTAACATTTCATAGCTGTCCAGAGCTTCAGCTGTAGGCTCTATGGGTATATGTGTGTATATGTTTTCAACAGCTTGTGTAAGGTGTAATGTAAATAGTGTGAAATTCAGTGTGTAATTCATTGGTTTCTAATAATTTTGCCAAGTTGTGCGGTCATCACCAGACTCCAGTGTTAGAACATTTCCGTCGTCCTTGAAAGATCCTTGGTGCCCATTAGCAGTGGCTCCCTCCCCATTTCCCCCCACCCCTGCTCCCCAGCCATGGGCAACCAGTCATCTACTTGCTCTTCATATAGATTGGCCTTTCTGGACATTTCCTATCAGTGGAATCAATGTGGTTTTAATACATTTGCCTTCTTTCACTTAACATAACGTTTTTGGGGTTCACCCATATTATAGCATGTATCAGTAGTTTGTTCCTTTTTATTCCTGAGTAGTATTCTGTTGGATGGATATACCACATTTTGTCTGTCTCTTCACTCTTTGATAGACATTCGGGTTGTTTCTAGTTTGGGGCTATCATAGATGCTGCTGCTATAAAGACTCACACAACTTTTTGTGTGGACGTGTGTTTTCGGTTCTTTTGGGTAGGTGCCTAGGAGTATTACAGTAAATTTATGTGTAACTTATTAAGAAACTGCCAGATTGTTTTCCAAAAAAGCTATATCCTGTTACATTCCCAGAAGTGAGTGATGTATGAGGGTTCTAGTTTCTCCACACCCTAACCACAGGCTATATTTAAGGAATAACCTTAATTTTTAACTTTTATTTGATATTCTATGCATAAAAGAAAGGTAGAAACTGTTTTAGTGTTTTTGCAATTTTTCAAGCATTGTTAACACAATTTAACCGAAATTGTAGTCCTTGGTACTCTGTCTTCTCTAATCTCCAGGGTCTACCACCAGTCAGTGGTGCAATAGTTTGCAGTAGTTTTACAGTGTTCCATTTAATTATGTTTTGTGTGTGTGTATGTGTGTGTGTGTGTGTGTGTGTGTGTGTGTGTGTGTGTGTGTGTGTGGACTTGATATGAAGTATGCAGGGTATGTGTGTATGTGTGCTGTTAATTGTCTCAACATTAAATTAGTTTACTTTGAGAAGGGATTTTATTTTTTGGACTTTTGTTTTTAGTTTCTCTGTTCAGACAAAAGGTTATAAGTTTATATTTCTTTTTTTTTTTTTAAGTTTATTTATTTTGAGAGAGAGTACAACACAAGTGGGGGAGGGGCAGAGAGAGAGGGAGGGAGAGAGAATCCCAAGCAGGCTCCATGCTGTCAGCACAGAGCCTGACTCGGGGTTCGAACCTACGAACCGTGA
This sequence comes from Herpailurus yagouaroundi, assembly GCF_014898765.1. Classification (NCBI taxonomy): domain Eukaryota; kingdom Metazoa; phylum Chordata; class Mammalia; order Carnivora; family Felidae; genus Herpailurus; species Herpailurus yagouaroundi. The sequence continues at coordinate 2,535,168 of NW_024412432.1, read as the reverse complement.
GACCATGACCTGAGCAGAAGTCAGGAGTCAGATGCTTAACCGACTGAGCTACCTAAGCGCCCCAAGTTTATATTTCTAACTATACAGATTGTCTTAATATAGAGTAGACACATGTGTTGTAGAACCATGTTTTATGGTACTTAAAATAATCAAATAGTAAGTTTCTAGTTTATAGAATTAGGTAGCTTTTAAACATTCTTTGTTAAAAATGCAAGTAGAGGTTTTTGTATGAATCTGGGCCATTTCCAGAGGCATCACAAAAGTTGTGCAGGAATAATTTATCACATAATTTGACATGGCAGGTATTTCTGTGCACTTTCAAGACCAAGTGGTAAAAGTTGCTTATTATTTTTGTGTACTCTAGGATTTGCAGGTGTGTTTTATTCTGGCAGTGAGCTTATCAAATAAGCATTTTCTAAGCACGTCCTAGTCACAGCCAAGCTTCCTGGGTGATGTCTGTGGCTGCTCCATGGGTGCCTCGGGACACCTGCAGGCCTGCTTGTCTTTTGAATCTGTGTTTGTCCAGAGTTGGCTTTAGCAGTGACTGGATAAAGATAACGGTTTTTCAGGGATGAGAGCACCTGACCTCCCAAGAAGAAAGGATGAGAGGGGTACCCGAGTGCCAAGTGACAGAAGTCCATGGGAAGGAAACAGCAGCAGAGATGTTCTCCTATGTCCTGATGGCTGAAGAGACCACCGCAGCTGAATACAACTGGCATGAACTGTCCTAGTCTCCATATCTGTTCTGGCACTTTGACATGTGGGAGCAGTTTGGTATAAAGGAGTAGTTCTCAAGGGGCAGAATCGCCCCCACGAGGATGATGTGGTTATCACGGCAGTTGGGGGGCACTGTGGCCATTAGTGGGCTGCATCCAGGAACCGTGTACCTACAGTCGTAGTTCTTCTCAGGGTGGTGAGGAATCAGCTGCTTTCCTCAGCGTCTAGGTGCCTGCTGGAGAGTTACACAGGTGAAAATCCTGGCTCTAATCTAACTCTCTTGTATACACAGTTTTAATATTTACCAATTTTCTCTAGGAATGTGACTGCCAAGTAAATCTGTGAGGATTGTATGTTGTTGAATTTTTCCCAAAGTGCTTGCCATTTCAGAAAACTTTGTCCTCAGTGGGAATGCTTTTGTGTCTGAGTAACTACACAGCATGCTTGATTCAGTTTGCATTAATAGCTGTGTGTGTATGGGGATTCTTCAGGCCTCTCATTGCTTCATTATGTCTTTTAGGGTTCACGGGTTTGTAAATACCGCAGTGCACATTACTACATTTGGACCTGCTTTCCTTTGACTTCTCCTTTATGTTACAGATGGGGCATTCTGTTAAGTTCTCCCTCCCATTATTTGTGGTATGTGTGTTAGGCTATCTAAAGATTTCTCTTTGAGTTAGTTTTAAAAGCGAGGCATTGTTTCTGATACCATGAGAGCCGTTGGCTCCACGTTCCAATAGGCTTTCAGTCCATGTTACAGGTGTGTGTGGAAGGGGGTGTCCCAGGTGATGGGAGGTGCAGGGGGAGCTGAGTTTGCAGATACCTGTGGGGGGGGGGGGTGCTGCATGTCACTGAGCTGTGCTCCTTTGCTGTAAATGGATTCTCCTGTGGGCTCTGTAGTACTCCCTGGGACTACTTGCTGTCTCCTCCAGTGCAGAACCCTCTCCTCAGTAGGGAAGGGGGGCGGGGGGATGGTCACGAGGCTAGTCACATATTTCTGAGAAGAGATGCAGAGTGGAGAGTGAAGAACTTAGCTGTCAGGCTTCATGATGACATTACCTAATTCCTTAGGGGCGCTGCATAGACGCACACATTAAATCATCTTACCAGTCTCAGTTTTCACAGCCTTGGCCCTTCTGTCTGTGTGTGTTCCTGACAAGGAGCTGTGTCCCCTGATACACACTGGAGCAGCCCCTTCGGGCCTGTGTTTTCTTAGCAGGGCAGTTACTTGGAGCCCTCACCTGCAAGTGTCCTTCTCCCTGTGAGTGATGGTTTCCCCTCCTGGGCCCTCCGACACCTGCCAGCCTGTCATCACTCTGGGCCACTTTGTGCCATGCCAGTCCCTCTTCATCCCTGGGTTTTCGAGACGTGATATTTGACCGGCTCCTAACGATCTTAGCACTGATTCAGGTTTGCAGATTTTCCGATACTAATTATTCTCCTTCTAATTGTTACTGATATTTTGGGCATTTCAGTGCTTATAAGTGCCTTCTCCAACAGCTTATTAGGGACACAAGGAGGGAAAAAAATTAATTCAGCTTTCTCATGGAAGCTCCTGAGAAAGATTTACTGGGGCAGGGACTTGGAATTAATTTTAATTTAGTTTATTTGTAATAACCCAAGTCCACTGTTAATAGAACAACTTGAGTTTCCACTAAGCCATGCGTAGGCCTTTGAGAGTTTCTTGATAAAATCTGAATGACACTGCAGGGTAGCTTGGGCCACAGTATGCCCGCCCCACGGGGCTGATTGGGTGGGCTCTCTGGGGATCCCAGTTTATGTTGCTCGAATTGTTGGACATCTAGATCGAGTACTGAGCTAACCGGTGCAGAGTGGTATGTCCCCAATTTCTACACAAAGTAACTTCAGTTTGTTCTCCTGTGTGGCACCTTTCCTGTATTTTTACTTCAGCATGTTTAGCTCTGTTTCCCGTTTCAAACCAACGTGAGCCAAGAAAATCAACATTTTTTTGTTGCAAAAGTGGTATACTGTCAATTAGAGAAGACTTAGGAAATACAGGAAAGGATCAAGAAGAGGGTTGAAAACTGACAGTAATCCAGTCACCCGGAGAGCTACTTACTCTTAACATTTTGGTGTTTGTCTTTTAAGTCTCTTAGTGAAAAAACTTATTGAAAAAGAATGGGAGTGTGTTTTGTGTTTATGACTTCAAAGGTGGTTCATTCAGGCTACTTTTTATTTTTTCCTAATTAACTGAATTCAGTGATTTTGAAATTCTGCCTTTTTGGAAAGGTCTGTTTTATACCTTTCATAAAAAGTTAACTTGCTTGACAGTGGATGCTGGAATCCTGGCTTTCCCAGGGACTTGTGTACCTTAACTAAATCCGTGTGGAAATGACCCTGTGTGTACTAGAGTAAACCTTTGTAAACGCAATGTCACCATCTCACGAATGGATGGCAGGAGTGGGTGTCCAGCGCTTGTGGGTTACTCCTTTTACCTTTGACTTTCTGCGTGTGGCCACTGGTGTAAACAGTGGCAGCAACATGCTGTGTCTCTGCTTCCTCTCTCGATGTGAATCAGACAGACGTCCATTTCAGGATCTGAGGGTATGCTACCAGCTCGCCTCATAACTTGTGGGTCAAGCTTGCAGTCACAGTATGGGAACTATGGAAGATGAGCCTCTGTTCAGCAGTTAAATATGGGGCTATTTCTGTTCCACTTCAGGAGTTATGCTGAAATTGATACTCCCAGCTTGTTTCTAAGGAATATGCAGTTACACAGCCATCTTGTCTTTTCTGGCTTCTATTAAAATGCAAATAGTCTTAACTTCAAAGTAGTATAATTGAGTCCTGAACAGGGGTATAACTGATGCCGTGCCTCTGGTTTTTTGTTTTTTGTTTTTTGTTTTTTGTCTTTTTTTTTTTTTTTGCAGCCAGGCTGGCTTTTCTGGCTATCTTGCTCTCTACATTGGTGAAAACCCCTCCCAGAGAGGCTTCGTCCCAGGCTAGTGGAAAGTCTGGCATGTGCATTGCCCATTTCATCCTTGGGGTGTGCAGGTACACACGTGTGCGCAAACACACACACATCGTCACGGGCCTGGTAGTGTTACCACACAAAGTGAATGTCATACACAAATCTGTGTGGGTGAATAGTGGCGATTATTTTGGCGATGAATGGATTTTTCAGTATTTACCAGTATTGGCTTAAATGGAGTCAGTGTGTCTGTCTGCTTTTGCTCTTGGTACATCTACTCTTTTTAGTTTAAAAAGAGTGTCATGAGTCTTAGGTAGGCTCTTTTTTGTTGCAGGACATATTTTGGTTAGGCACGGCCCACGTGTTCCCAGCATGCCAGAATGTGATGTCCAGTAGGTCTTCATTTTAACATGAGAAGAAAGCAAGTCGCTTAGAAAAATTTTACAGCAGCTGATACCTGCCGAGTCGTGGCTCTCCGTGAAAGGTCAGGTGCACAGCTCCTTGGCAATGCCCTAACAGTGCCAGCTGGTGGAGCATGACGTCAGAGCTGCACAGTCATGAAAATGAAAGGGGCCACTGGGGTTTAGTCCCCCGAGGAACCAAAGAATTGCAGAAGCTTCCCTGTGCATCTTGAATACTCTTCCCAGCCCAGCTCCCAGAGGGTGGCAGAATTAAAACACGAGCTTCCTAAACTGTTACTCGATCATGTCATTGAGGGTCATTTTTGGAAATGTATCTCCGTTCCAACAGGCAAATGCTATCTGCTCCCCCATCTTTCAACTTGTCCCCACTATTTGGAGGATTATCCTGTTTGTGGACCTTGTGCCACCCTGAGGGGCTTGGGTGTTCCACAGCCCCACCCTTTCTTTTGATTACATGTGTTTCTGCTAAAGACATCTTTTTCCAGTGCTTATAGGGGGCATGAATAAGTTGCTCAGTCCCCTGTAGTTTTTTGTACTTTGTGGTTTCTCTCATCCTGTTGTGTTAACCATAACATGGAAAGGGGCCTGATCAGAAGGCACAAGTCCAAGGATATCAGACTCATGTGTAGTGGCCCAGAAACTCTCCAGTGTGCCTGAAAACACACTTTGTTGTGTATGTCTGAGAAAGCCCCATTTGTCCTGACCAACCAGGGCCAAATGCTTCCGGTAGTGTGGCTTTCCTTTTTGGGTCACCCCTCTTGGAGCTGTAGGTGCAAGTCCTGGCCCCCCTGGGGCCCTGGGGTCGACCAGGTATTCCTCAGGTGCGGAGGAGCTGTTCCACACCCAGCAGTCTGTGGGGCCTTGTGGCTCATCAGAAAGCCTATCCCTTCTGGAGCAGAATGGGCTTTTGCCTCCAGGGAAACAAGAGGGTCCCGTAGCCCTGTTTTTAAAACATGCCTCGTGGGTATGTTCTCAGTTAAGTAAGGTCTGCCGTTCTGCCATTCAGAGGTATTTCTATTGACACAGAAGCCACTGGCTAAAATCTGGAGATGTTTTTCTCTGTCCTTGGAAAGACAGCAGTGTTCGCTGTTCACGCTCACCTTGGGTGTCCAGTGGAACTGGTCAGAAGAGTTGATGTTCCTCCAGCATACTCTCTGCTCTGTAGGTCTTTCTGAGGCATGGGATTCAGTCGTGGCACATTTGAGAAGTGCCAGAGGCTAGTTTTTGTAACCAGTAAACAGTAGGTGCTATTGAGGAATAGAGACACGTTCTCTGAAACAAATCGGTAAATACATGACTGAATAAAGTCAGGGCAGGGTGATTTCTTGTACCCAGTTGTGTGCTGTGATGAAATAGCCTTTACTCTATGATAAAATAGCCTTCTCACTGATTTTATAGGCTGTGCTGCCCTGAAAGATTCCCAGAGGTCTTTACTGACTCTGGATGTGCATGTGCATGTGTGTGTGTATAATGGGGACGGGCTTTCCTGATACTGTGCCAAGTGCTGGAACACCCGAGTTCGTTTTAGAATGGCTGTTTTTTAGAGCACCAGTGTAGTTTCTGAGGAGATTTCAGTTAGAAACAGTGGAGTCAGAGGAACGCATTACGTGGTTTGAGGGCAGGTACCTGCAACTCCAGTCAGCACAGATCGCTAAGAATAGCCCTGCTACCATGTGCTGTTAATCTCAGAGGCAGTTCTCTCCTACTGGGTCACAGAGGCTGGAGGGTGGCACGTCCAAGGTGTTCACCTAGTGTGTCCTCGTTTCACCCCTTCTTTTGATACCCTTGTTCCCCTTTCTGGTGCTAGCCTCTCCCCCCACCTGTTGATTTGGGTGACTCGTCCCCTCACGGTGCCCAGCATTCCTCTCTCCATTCTCCTCTCTTATCCCCGCTCCCCTGCACCCCACATGGTGACTCCTTCCGTCCTGCGGAATCTACTTGTCCGGTTTCCCTCTCCTTCCACCCAGTCATGTTCCACCAGACGGCCTCTCCACCACAGGTGACGTGTTAACCCAGTAGCACTGATGGGCTTACGTGTGTGTGGTCCTCTCTGTATCGGTCAGTGACTCTTCATGTTAACTCCATAACTCAGTTTCCCTTCTTTGAAAATGAAATACTAGGTTAATTATCTGACACTAATTAATAATAAATTTAGTCTACTTAATATTCCTTTCACCAGAAGGATCCCGTTGGGAATATTTGACATTTAGGAATATGAGCTTTATGTTGAATCTGGCAAGATTCAGTGAATCACAGTGCTGTTTTTTGTATTTATTTTGTGCCATATCAGAAATGGGACTAGAGTATGAGTTACATAACAATTTAATATACAGAAATGATAAAAATCATATAGCCAGAAGTCAAATGTCCAAAGTTCTTTGTGTTGGGCATTAAATTTAGTATACTGTACATAGCAGTTTATAATGCCAAACCGCATCATTTGCTTAATCAAGTAGGGGTTCTAACATGTTGTATGTTCTCTGCCCATTTTGCTGTCACCTGTTTTAGTGCAGTTCTGTCCCCTAAATTAAGAGACTTGCTTTCTATGTGACCTGTTGGTGACACGTGTCCCTGCTTTGTCTTCTGTTTAGAGATTTGGTTCCGAGTCCTGGCATTCATGTTGTTTTCTCTTTAGGGTGCATATTTGAAAACCAGGGGTTTTCAGTTATATTTGAAACTTAATCGTACTTTTATTTCTTGTTCAAAGCCAAAATGTAAGTAGTGATTACTTCATCTTTATTCTTATTACACTTTTGAATAAGAGCTTAGGTATCTTCATAAAGTGGATCCTTCACAAAGGAGAATGGGTTCAGACAACCACTAAAACATACTATTTCACCCCCATTTTCTCACTCCTGGTAATATAGGTTGATTTGAAAAATAACATCAAGATATAAGAAAGGGCAAAACTGGTAAATACAAATTGAGTTTTCTGACACAGATCACAGAGGTGAGAGAGTTTCAGACCATGTTCCTTACAGTTTGAGACAATAAATGGGGCAGAAATGGCATAAAGGGTGAGGGTGAAACAGTTGAACAGTAAAGATGAGCTAGTATTGAAACTGCACTTGGGCATTAATAATTTCTCCCTTAACATGCACTGTGGCCTGTGAGGCCTCCTTTGGCTCATCAGTTTTTATGTGGGCTAAAGGCACTTGTTTGGAAGATGTAAATATCCTCATGTTTTTTTAATGGAGAAAGGTTGGAACGATTATGCCTTCAATTCTGATCAACTGACAGTCCTTGATTTCACATGAGCCACGCTGAGAGAAAGCACATACTGTTTCAGTGATGTAATACACATCTCTAGAAAGAGGAGCTTGACAGGCAGGCCTTGCTGTGATTCTTGCTAAAGGCTAGATTGGATTGATTGATATGTTTCTGGTTTTGTTATGAACCTGGGAGGGAAGTGGGAAGACATCCTATACATCTAGCATTTCGTTTAATAATTTGGAAGAAAAACATTTCTAACAGTAGTCACACTTCATTTTTTCCCTGAAACTGGGCATTAATTGTTGGCGTATTTGAAAAATCTGCCCCAAAGATGCATCCTATGGGAGCAGTCAGAAACTAACTCAGGTTGAGGACCAGTTGGAACACCTTGAAGATCTAAGCAGTAGTAACTCTCTAAGGAATTTCCTTTGAACTGGTGCCTTGCTATTTTTAAAAATGAATCCCATTGACACCAGATTCACACAATATATATATTTTAATTTTTTTAATGTTTATTTATTTGAGAGAGAGAGAAAGTGTGAGCAGGGGAGAGGCAGAGAGCAAAGGAGACAATCCGAAGGAGGCTCCAGGCTCTGAGTGGTCATGCACAGAGCCTGATGTGGGGATCAAACTCATGAACCACAAGGTCATGACCTGAGCTGAAGTCGGATCCTTAACTGACTGAGCCACCCAGCCGCCCAACAATATTTTCTAAAAGAAATCAGTGCGTAGCATAGCTTGTCTGTCAGTAAGAGCAGGCACTGCCCTTTCATCATTCATTGACCCAGACTCGCCCCCTACACCACATGCTTTCAGATGCTTCATCCAGAAAATGAAAATGAGAGACTGCAGACCCCGGGGAGAGGCTCTTGTGACGTTGGTCACACTGAACTCTCTTGAATACAAAAGACTGTACAAATACTCGTGTTGTAAATCTCCCCCAGATTTTTGCTATCTCGTAATTGAGGTGTCTTTTAAGAATTCCTGCTGTGTTTAAGGGTTCCATTATGAGGATGCACCTGTGATTTTGTGTGTGCACATTTCCTGTAAGCCTAAGCTTCTCTAAGCTTGAGGGCAGTTGGAATCTTCAGTGAGCTTGCTTGCTTTTGCAAGATCTTACTGGTTTCTCTGAAGGACATTTTTTGTAATTTAATTATTTGAAAGTATGAAAATACAATCTTTTGATTTTATTATCTGAGGTTGTAATTCTTGAAGATGGAATTTGGTAGGCTTCACTTGATTTTTTTTTTTTTTAATGTTTGTTTATTTTTGAGAGAGACAGAACACAAGTTGGGGAGGGAAAGAGAGGGAGGGAGACAGAGAATCCCAAGCAGGCCCCGCCCTGCCAGGGCAGAGCCGAAACCAAGAATCCGAGGCTTAACTGACTGAGCCACCCAGGTTCCAAGGTCCTTGCTTTTAATTGTCACCTATGGAAAAAAATCCTAAATTTTAAATAACTTTCTAAGAGTAGCAACCCTTAAAATGACAGGAATCATAATGGAGGGTGGGGGAATGTCCTTCATCCCTTATAAAGGTATTTAATCTTTTTGTAAAAAATCTTTCCTTGCTCCCTAATTAGCTTAATACGTAATTGGCCATAAAACGTGTGTATTTACTTGCTCTTAAAAACCAGAAGTGTGGTGTTGTATTCCTTTCAGCAGCTACCAGAATGGTGGGGATATTTTTGTTTTAAGCAGGGAGAACACTAGTTTGTTGCAGACGTCACCAGGCGTGACACAACGGAGAAGTGGAGGAAACCTGGCCCGGGAGCTCCAGGTCTGACCTGGAGACCACAGGGCTGGAAGTCAGTCGGGGTGGGGGCAGGGCTGTGGCTCTGAGAGCCCTTTGGCCTCCTTGTCCCAGCCTGGCCACAGCTCACTTTAGCAGTCCAGGCCCTGAATGTCCCTCTCTTGCCAACTCAACTGTTAGGGGATCAGATGCTCACTGCGTTTGGGCAGGTTGCGCATTCTGAATGCGCTACTTGCAGAAAGTGGTAGCATCTGTTAAACTTTTCATTTGAAACCTGGATGGCCCTGTTCTGTTGGAACATCACACATGTGTGAGGTGTCTCCAGCCTTACTGTGGGCATGAAGATTGTAGAGAGCCTACAGAGGCTTTTGAAGTTTTTTACCAGCATGACCTCAGAACGGTATTGGTAGTTTGGTTATGAATAACTGTTTTATGATGTTTCAGGAAAAATGTATTTATTTGTTCATCTTTGTATTTTTTTGTTCACCTTTAAGTTGGGGAAAAAAAAGAAAGGATTTTCTTTTATCAGTGTCTATTTTATCTTAAGAATTTTTTCTGAAGTCATCCTTTGCTTATTTTACCCAAAAGCTGATTAGAGTTCATTGATAGAAAAGAATAGGCTATACAAGTAACAACAGAAAATATTTGTGTCCTTAGGACATATAAGTCATCAGAAGTATTGCCACATTCAGTCGTAAAGGTTGTACAGGGTTTTATTGTTTGAGATTATAGTATAAAAAATAACACCGTATCTTGGGCACCGGAGCTTGATGAATTCCGGTGTGCTACAGAAATTTAACTTGCATTTTTCCCTAGAATATTCACCTTTCTTCTCCACCTCTCAGTTTGTGGAGTAAACAAGGCATCATCTTTGTTCTGGGCATAGTGCCTCCAGGAGATGGCTGAGGGACGGGGACAGGATGGTAAATCGTCCAGTTTGCTAAACTAGAAAGGAAAAGCCTGTAAGTGCTGTTTATTTCTCTTCAGCTGCTCTCTGCAGTCCTTCAGACGCTCCTGGAGAAGGAAGTGCTTAGTCCTGAAAACTATGGCAACATTATAAGTGATTTATCTGTATAGTGTAGCCCATTACCTGGCAGACAAGCTCATAAATTCCTGAACGTTTATCTGGCTTCACTTGCTGATTCATCATGATCCTGAGCAGCATTATTACTGGGCCCCTACTTACCGAATGTGACCAGGAGTATGGTGCCATGGTGGGGAATGTTGGCACCTCCAATGTGTACAGAATACATGGAGCTCTTTCGGTGAAAGTTGCTTGGCGTGAAGAATGCTTTCAGTGTGAGAAACCATCCATCCATCCACCCATCCTCACTCTGTGCAAGGCTTGTATCTCTCAAAAGTAAAGCTACATGTATGTACTGTCCTGAGACAGGAGAAGGAACGGAAGTTTCCTAAAGAATGAAGTACATTCAAGCAAGGTGGAAAACAACACTGATTCCTGTCATTATACCAAAGGTGATGGTATAAACTAAACCAAACGCCCTGGAAAACTAGATCCCATCAACCTTGAATGACAGAGCTAGATAGGAATGAGCCCAGCCCAGAGTGTAGTTGGGAGAACATGCTGTTTCCAGCAGCTGCAATTTCACATACACCAGACTGTGAATTCTTCTGTGCTTTGGTTTCTAGGCAACTTGCACAAATTTTAAATCTGAATATAAACATATAAACTCTCCCCCCCCCCTCCCCAACCAAAAAAAAACCCTCCTGAATACAATGATAGAAAGCCTAATGACATAACCCCTGTTTGCCACAACTCTTGGTAACTACAGCAAACAAATCCAGGCCACTACCTGGCTATTTAGAGATTCTGGTGGTTAAATCTAGGAAGTGAAGACAAAGCAGCTGTAAATAACTCCTTTTGTTGCAAAATGATTAATATTTCTATGGTACGAACAAATCGTGGGTATTCTGCTTCCAGGATCCCCTGCAAGAGAAGGGATCTCCTCATGGAAATGGTTTCTTTCATTAAGGGAGATTTCTTTTCCTGTATTTTTAATTTGTCCTGTATTAAGATTGTTAGAAGTCGTAGATCTCTTTATTGACAGCAGCATGTTTTGTCCATGAAGGGGTACTGGATGGTTTCTTGAATACTGGCTTATCTTACCTTTTCCTGTAGCGGCTCTCAGGACTCACAGAGTCCTGTTTGGATGGATCGGGGCCTACACTGCCACAGGGAGGGAAATGATAGGAGCAGTCCCTGAATCACTGTGGCTGACTGTTGGTGTTGGGGATTTGGACTTCAAGATAACCGTGGCGAGTTTATAGGTGAGGCAGGTTTAATAAAGTTGCCAGTAAATGTGGCAGTCGCAGTGATCTTGTTAGATTCATGTGGGAAACTCCCAGCCCTAGGTTTGAAAGCAGGGTTATTGTGGATCCACTGGGCAGACAGAAGTTGAATGGGACACCTGTGGGGATTTGCCCAGTGCCTCTAAATATTTAATAGTGTAATGGCTGGGAGGGATCAGACAGTATGCTTTATGCACTTTCGGAGTCTGCATCTCAAGGAGTGTGGATCAGTTGGGAAAGGTCCAAAGAGAGGTAATATTAGAGAATAAACATTAAGATCTATGAGGAGAGTTTTTCTGTCTAGTAGCAACAATGTTTGAGGCTTTGGGGATGAACTGCCAGCAGGGTTCTAGCTTTTGTGCCTCTGGACAAGTCACTGAGTGCCTCTCAAAACTCTCCTGTAGTGAGGAAGCCAGACATCCTGCCATCTTTGTATTATGTCCTGTATTCAAAGGAGGTGTCCACAAGATAATCTTTATTTTCACAGGACAAAAATGAAGTGATTTAAACTGCACTGGCGGGTTAAAGAGTCCTATTTTTGCAAATTATAAATCAATATACTGTGTTACTAATAGAAACGGTTAATAAATTCATATTTTTACACAGCTGTATCTTGATCTTAGCTCAGATGTTGATCTCAGGGTCATGGGTTCGAGCCCTGCACTGGGCTCCACACTAGGCTTGAAACCTACTTAAAAACAAAAAGAAAACCCACAACATTTTACTTTAATAATACTTCTCCTAAAGTCTTTAGGGCAGGCTATACAATAGAAACAATTTAAGAGTTTACTAATTTGTTTACCCCTGCTATGGACATCATGTTTGTTTATTGTCATTCCTTCATTTTTCATGTTATTAATTTTTAAGTCTTTAAAATGGCCCCTGGTGTTATTTACTGTCAAGAACAGTGACTTGTAACGGCAGACTAAGATTGCTGACATTATTTTTTATTTCTCAGAGTTTGTAAAAACTTTTCAGGATGTTAAATTTCTTAAGTTAGTACATGATTGATATATTTCCTTTTCCCACAGAACTAAAGCATGTTAAGGATGCTATTTTAATTTAATTTAATTTAATTCTGGGAATGTAATAAGAATAGCAGTAGGGGCTTGTAGGAAGGGCTAGAAGAGGAAGCACGGGTCTTGTTAGCCCTCCTCGAACACAAGCAGCACCAGGTGGAGACGGTTTCTCCTCAGTTCCAGGGGACCTCAGGAAGGGGAGAGGAGCACAGGGGTCAGGTGGCTTTGAGGCCACAGCTTCACCAGAGGGCCCTGCTTCCCCAAGCCCTTCCCATAGGCTTGTGTCTACATTGATAGGAATAACCGTCCATACATAATCAAACATCAGTTACTTTCCTGTGCTTTGTAAAATTTAATGCCCGGCCTCTTTTTCCTGTGGGTTTTTTTCCCCTTTAGAATTACATTGCTATCAGGAATGGTTTTCTGAGAACTAGGGACGAAGGAGGGCTGTATTTCATGGTGTGCAATTCTGCTAATAAAAATGGATGGTCAAACACAAAGCCAAGTTTAGCTTCCAGCTGAATGCTTCCAGCATTTAGACCATTGTACAGCCACACGATAAGCACTTTTTTCTAAAGAAAAATGTCAAGGCCCAGGTCCAAGTGTGTTTCATCTTGGGCTGCTTCCCAGTGCCTGAGGTTCCACATTTTCCAGTTCTTCTCCAGAACTTGCCTCCATCCCTGGGATTAAAGAGCAGGGAGATCTGACTCCTTTGCTCATTTCTGACCAAGTGCTCCAAGAGACACTTACTGGTAAGGATGCTTTCCCCCTCCCTCCGGTTGAGTGTTCATGGAGGTGAGGCCATTCGTGACAGAACTACCCCTCCCCGCTCAGCCTTCCTCTCTTGCAGGAGGGAGGGTCTTAATTTGGAATGATTCCAGCTCCTCTCCTGCTGGGTTAGCTTCACAGACCAAGTAATGCCAAAAGAGAGCCAAAGGTATTTAAAAAAAAACACTGATCCAAGTGAGGTATGATTGGAAACAATTGCTTTTCTAATATAGGACATGACAAAGAATTACACTTCTTCCCTCAGTGAAGAGTTTACCTGGAAAGATACGGCTCATTAATTCTCTTTGGAAAACATAAAGTGTGAAATTTGGAAAACATAATTGGGCAGTTCCGTGATAAAGTCTGTATACCATAAAAAAAAAAGAAATTAATGGCACTGATCTTGTGGACATGTGGATTGCTCTGTCCTCTTAACCTGTTCCTTTATAGCTCAGGCATTTTGTCTGGCTTCTGCAACCACATGGTGTCAGGCTATTCAGGAACTTGGCCAGGTTTAGCACACCTGAGTGAAACATCTGGGGCAAAGGAAAACCCCTTCAACAGCAGCTTTGTTCCCTTTGAACAGTGGAAGAAATGGCCTTAGGAAAAGATTGATTTGTGCTAGAAAAATAGAAACCATGGGGATCTATTCAAAAATAAGTTTGTGTTTTAAATCAATTATGTACTAAAAATCTGATACGGGCCAATTGTAATTGCAGTGCTGTGTATTCAGATTCCTCGATTGTGTGTATTTTGGGGGGAGGGCGAGTGAACATTTCAAAAAACTATAATAAACTGGGCTGTGATCTCACCATATGTGTTGAATTGAACACAACTCTTCTGCTTTTAATGAAGACTTTAGCCTTTAGGGGTAAATAAAACATCACTAAACAGGGATGGCCTGAATATTTTTTACTGGCTGTAATAATTAAAGCCATGAAAAAGGTGGTGGGGTTATGTTACTTATTAACTTGAATCACTCTTAGATTTGATCAAGACGTGGTTGCCCATGGCGTTTTGTTTCATGTTTGTCCTTTGTTTCATTGACATGCTCTGCCCTGGCCTCCATGGCACTAGAAAAGCAGTGAAGCAGTTAGGAACCAGACTCTAAAGGGCTTTTAGACCCCCTATCCAGCTTTCTTCTCATCTCAGCCCACCGACTCCAGCAAACTTCTCAGCCACTAGAGTCAAGCCTGAAATTCCCTATGAAGCTGTGTCCTTGGGGATGAGGGGAGGGCCCAGGAAGGAATCCTCCCCTCTTAGGAGGAAACTGGTCAGAGTGCAGGTGTAGCTGAGAGCCTTTAAAGAATGTTTTTATCTTCCTCACATACTGAGCCAAACACAAACCAGCAGTGAGGTTGATTCTAAGAGGAACTTAGAACCCACATGTATCAGTTTCCTGTTGCCGTTGTAACAGATTACCACAAATTCTGTGACTTATAACAACACAGATTTATTACCTACAGTATCTGGAGGTAAGATGTCCAAAATCATTCTCATTGGGCGAAGTTCAGGGTGTCAGTAGGCCTTTCTGGAGGCTCTGGGAGAATCCACTTCTTTTCCTTTTCCAGTTTCTAGAGGTCCCTGCAGTCCTTGGTTCATGGTCTCTTCCTCCATCTTCAAAACCAGCAAGGCCCGGCCAGTCTTTCTCACGCTACTGTCTCTCTGGTTCTCTCTTCCTTGCCTGTCTTCTTCACTTCTAAGGACCTTGTGATTACATCAGGTTCACTCGGTAATCCAGGATCATCCCATCTCTAAATCGGCTGATTAGCAACCTTAACTCTCCCTTGCCGGGCAACCTAAAGTACTCACTGGTTCCAGGGATCAGGGTGTGGCCATTATCTTGTTTACCACACTAGAGAGTATTGATAATGTAAGAGATTAGTGAATTAGGAGTTCATAGAGTTGGATAGTAGATACAGGCTGTGTGGTATTAGAAGTGGGTTTTCATAGCTTCTTACTAAGGTTTCTTATAACTACTATCTGGAAAAATTATATATGTACACGAACACACATGGTATGTAACACCAATAAATAAAAAGATCTTTATTTTTAGCTTGAGTGGGTTTCTATTTTACTGTAATATCTAATGTCAACTAGTAAATATAAAGACACTTTAAGGGGCGCCTGGGTGGCGCAGTCGGTTAAGCGTCCGACTTCAGCCAGGTCACGATTTCGCGGTCCGTGAGTTCGAGCCCCGCGTCGGGCTCTGGGCTGATGGCTCAGAGCCTGGAGCCTGCTTCCGATTCTGTGTCTCCCGCTCTCTCTGCCCCTCCCCTATTCATGCTCTGTCTCTCTCTGTCTCAAAAATAAATAAAAACGTTAAAAAAAAATTTTTTTTAAGACACTTTAAGTGTGACATACACATATGTATAATTTTAGCTTGGGGGGAAATGGCATTTCTCTATTCAAAAGAATGATCCAATTATAGTTTCATTGACTTGAGAATAATTGAATTAATGTTTTGTCTTGTGAATTTTTTGTGTTATAATTTGTCATTAACACCCCACTTCATAGGAGAATGTCCAATAAAAATGATACTCTATTTAAAAAACAAAGATACTCTGTTTTTAGCACTATAAAGATCCTTTTTGGTGCTCACATCTGTAAAAGTTTTACATAGTTTTAAGCACTGTGTGCATTTCTTGTGTGTAAGTGGCTTGACTTTTCTGTGGGCCCTTGCCCCAGTCATCTCTTTTGAAGGCCCTGGGTGGTGTGAGCCCATGTCTGCAAGGCCATGGCAAAATCAACTGAGATAGCAGATGTGTGAAGTTCTCTGGGAGAAAAGCACCATCTGTATTTGCATAAAGCAGAGCTGCAGTGGTTAAGCTGTCAACAGCTTCCGAGTAGAAAATGTCCCTGAAGTAGATATGACATTTACCTGTAATGGCTTTCTTTGCCTGTGAAATTAATGGTGTAAAGCTTAAAAAAAGAAAAAAAAATTATCTTTGAATTTCTGTTTTAAAGTTGATCCTGTTTTAACAAATGTTCGTCATTTTAGTTGCTAAAATCAGTGCTAATGGGCACAAGATTGAAACTTTGATCTTGCTGCAAGACAGGTTACATTAATTCCGAATCATGCAAATTGGCTGTGCTGGGTGCTGAGGGTGGGGCGACTAAAAGAAAAGACCTCTGGGGGCCCTTCCAGGAGCTCAGAAGCTCCGTGTGTGCACAGCAGCACTGACAGTTGTGTTATACGTCAGAGCGGGACTGCTCACGTGGGAATAGGGGAGAGAATAGAACCCAGGAAGCACAAACTGTTTCTGGAAGGGTTCTTGAAAAAGGTAGCCCCTGAAAAGTGATTAGGGGGATCTGAGGGCATTCCAGGCAGAGGGACTGGTTATTAGCAATTCATATCAGTTTGCAAAAAAAGCTTGACCGGCTGAGAGGATTGGAACTGGAAATGAACGTATTGAATGACACACATTGGGGCATACAGGTCACTGTGTCAGAGAACAGAGAGAAGAGGCGGCCAGAATCAGAGTTGTGCGTAAGCGACACTCACCTGCCCGGTGGGGTTGGGCAACATGGGTTTATAATCCAGATCCATGCCGTCACGCAGGCCTGACGAGGCCCTGGGGCCCGCACAACGGGAGGCGCTACAAACCACGGAGGGAGGGAGAATGAAGAGCTGCTTTGGTTTACGTTTGGTGGTTAACTTTGGTAGAGTCACCGGTTTCACTCCGTGCTCTACGCTCCTTGTCTCCTTGTGGGCACAGTTGGTTCTTGGGAAGCATGAGGGAGGAGGGTGGGCCGTTGTAAATTCACGCCAAGGACCAAAGTGGGTCACGAGCCCAGAAGTACGCTGGCCAGTATTTCTGACACCCTTAAGAGTTGGGTAGAGTTTTGGGGGATGCGAGAATGGAACTCGCAGTTTGCGCCCAAGGTCATTAGGCAAGTAGACCCGGGTTCTGACTCGCCCGCTGAAGGCGCCCCTACTGCCTGCTGTTTGTGTTCGGAGGAAAAGGACGCTCGTGTTTAAAGAGAGGCAAGGCAGTCTTACCGCCTGCGCCAGGCGAGAGCCGCCCCCCCCCGTCCCGCCCGGTGCAGCTAGGTGCGGGAGGGTGCCGCGGCCGGGTAGACACCTGCAGGCCTGGGGGGAGGCTGGGCGGGGCCGGAGCGGAACCAGGACACCGCCCCCTCCGTGAGAGCCCCGGCAGCCCGCCCACCACCCGCTCCCTCGGTAGGTTGACCCCTGCGGCGCATGGGCCCACTCTCGGGCTGCGAGGCCGCCCCGACACTGGCGCGGGAGCGGACTTTATCTGGGTTTGGCGATTCGTGTCGCGTGAGGGTCCGGGTCGGGGAAGACGAACCGCGGCCGGTGGGGCCCCAGAGCCAACACGACTTGCTTTGGTTGAAACCTTCTTGTATTAGGGGTGCTCCCGGCTTCGGATCCAGGCATTTGGGCACCCCAGAGATTCCCTAAATCCCTTTTGTTCTTCTTCCCTGCGGGGACCGACTGCGCCTTCCTGGTGGACGCTGGGTGCTCCGTTCTCCTGGCGAAAAGGCTTCTGTGCGTATCGTGGAGGCACCCGGCGTGCTCACCCAGGGTCTCGGCTTCGTAACCGGAGAGCGTTATTCGCGCATTGATTCTACGCAACAGCCGTAGGCTCCTAGGAGCTGGTACTTTAATTTTGTGCCCCCCTCCACCCTTCATAATTTGTTGTCCCCTGCTTTCTAACTTAGGTCATTCTTTGCTTCAGAGACAAATGTGCTCGGGGACAGATGTCAGTGTAGTCCTACCTCGTTTTAAACTTAGGTGGAGTTGGTTGACAGCGTGGAGCGAGACGTGTAGAATTCGGGTAGCATCGTCCAGCGGGACCTGTGGAATTGATACTGGCGTTTGGGGACTTGCTTTTGAAAAGCCTAGGAGAGGTGTCACCCCCACTCCCACCCCACCCCGCTTTGAAGAGAGGTGGGAGCGCAGGGTGCTGCGCAGGTGGTTTCCCAGTGTTGGCCCTCAGAGGACAGCGCTCTGCTTAGGAGGGGGGGGGCAAACGTTTCCTAAATACTGCTTCCCCCCCCCAAATAAATAACAATTTCATGGAGTAGGGCTATTGATTTGGCTACCAAAGGGGGAAATGGTAATTATAATAATAGCTTGAGCAAATAGTTTTGGAATCAACGAGAAATGAAATCTCTGATGTTGAGAACTCTGCCTTAAGTGGAGATACTTTCAGGACGGTATGTGGTATTTTATTTTAACTCTTGCTCTTTACCTTGCAATGTAATATAAAGCAAAATTGCAGCTTTGACCAATAGCTTAATCGACAGTAGCTTTTTGCTTTTAAAAGTAAATGTTAAAATAAGTTTGTGTCAGTGATGAGGCTGATAGCATGGGTACTTGGCTGTTAGGGGTTTGCTTTTATGAGTCATTTTGGTATATTTTGTAAAAATTCTTTATTCTTTTCCGTCTTATTGCGGAATATTTATGTTTATTATTTGAAGGAAGATAACATGGATTTTTCAAACAAACTTTTAAAAAAGTGTTATATTGAATGATTTTTACGTTCTTACACTTTTGAAAAGCAGATTAATGTTCTTTACTAATTTAAAGGAGGCTGTCCTGTCTTGTACGCAAAGAGATTGGCTTAGCTAAGGAAGACTTTAAAGCCATTTAAATATTTAGATGTTGGCTTAGTGGGGAATTTTGGAAGGATAAGTTTTGGGGGAAATATTTTTTTTTCTGAAAGAGGTTTCTCCCTGTGTTGGTTCTCAGTTGCCCACTATGTTTATTTCATCTGCAGAACAAGTGTTGGGAAGTCTTTTCTATGTATTTCGCAAGCACCTGATCTACTTTAAGTGTTTAATTAAGAATATTATCTTATATTCAGGGCTTTATCCTTTTAAACGGGGTAGGCACATTAGCATTTGAAAGTGTTTCCATTTGGTTTTAGTTGTTTCTTTGTTTTAACTTGGAATTAGTTGTTTTCCTTGTTAAAAGAGATTAACTTTTTAAATGATTACTGCAATGAAACTAAGTTGTGTTCAGGTATTTGTCTTAATTAACATTTAGAGAGGCAAACAGCTGCTAAACAAAAATCACATTTTGTAACAAAGTAAGGCACTAAATTAGTGTTTCATAATGTGAACAGTTAAGATTTCCTTCATTTAAAAGTGGAGAAACTTTCAGGTATATCCTGGTAAATGCATGGAGTGGAACTGAAATTTGTACTTATGCCTGAAACTTTGAAAAACTTAAAATCTGGGGGAAAAATGTAATGAAAGGGAAAGACTTGAGACATATACCCTATTTTGTGCAACATTTTTGTAGTGGTTGCTTTTATTCCTCCAATAGTTCATTGCGTTTTTTTTTTTAATCATTCACGTAAACTTCTACGTTGTTGAGTAATTCTTCTAAAATGGATGCACATTGCTTTAAAGATCAAATTAGTACTGGAAAGTAAAGTAAGAAAGGCTTTTTTGTTTTGGGTGTTTTTTAAAGTCTTTCTAACACATACTTTACGGTTATAATTTTACTCGTCCTGAAAATTCCAGTGTACATTTAAGCTAGCACAAAGAGTTTAATACCCAGAAGAGCTGTGAATGGGCTATTATAATTTTCTAGGGAAAACAGGCCTGATCGCATCCCTTCCTGAGAGTTCCTTGGGTTTGGGGCCATGTTATCTTTTTGACTTTATTGTGAAGTATATCTCTCTTTGAGAAATGCCTTATTCCTGATAAATACATTTCTCCCAATCTTTGAAATAGTTACTGTAGTTGATGGTAGTTGCAGTGTTTGATTTTGTTGTTGGAATCTGTTCTGGTGACCTTTATCTACTGGGATTGCTATAAGATTGGAAACAAGACTGGCCTCTTGTGTGCTGTTGAAATATTCTGGTTGTTTCTGGCGAACATGCTAGTCATTAGGCGTTAAAGCTTGTTGCTCTTGCACCCAGGAAACAATCCTGTGGTGTTTGCCTCCCTTGGATAGGAAGGTAGCCACTCTGCTGATATTAGCATGAACAGTTAGCAACCTTCACCGGTACTAGTAAAGAATTGTGCAGATTGCTTGCTAGAAAGATGCCCCGGGTAGTTTGTTTCCCTTTCATTCATATAATCTATAAACTGTTAGAAAAACAGTCCTTCCACGTCTCTGTACATCTTACATATTTCCAAGTGATCCAAGAACGTTGGTTCTGCAGGAGGGATCAAACTTACAAGTTTAATATTCATTTGTTTCTTTTTCTTTTGTTACATGTAGCTGGTATGTGCTGGTGTTTTTCCACAGAAATGCTGATATCTTTGTGAAAGGGCATGTATACCAGAGGTTAAACTTTTTTTTTTTTTTTTAAGTACAACGTTCAGAGAGAGAAAGTCTTCACATTCTATAAATTAGGGGAAAAATTGCTACAGCTATGATTGTCTTTGTTCTCAAAGCCACTTGAATTGTAGGCTGTGTTGGGACTGGTTCGTACATTGTTTAACTGCTGAGACTAAGACTTCTAATTAGAGT
>NW_024412432.1:2452057-2509582 GCF_014898765.1 Herpailurus yagouaroundi | reverse complement strand
GCGCTGCGCGCTGGGAGCCGGGCCCGGACTGGCGGCGCGGGGCGGGGCGGGGCAGGGCGGGGCGCGGCGGCCGGCCTCTCCGGGGATTGGCCGCAGAGGCGGAGGCGGTGCGCGGGGCGGCCGCGGGAGATATCAGCCGGCGCCGGGACCCGTCTGAGCGGACTCCAGGCTCCGGCCCACGTCCCGACTGGAGCCTCAGTAAGTAAGACGTTTTCCCCCCCGGCAGGTTGGCGGCCCCGCCCGCCGCAGCCCGGCCCGTCTGACAGCTGCGGGGGCCCGGGCCGTCAAGTGGTATTCGTTAGGAGAATTAGAGTGGTTTCTTCTCCTTCTACCAAATCCTTTCTTGCTTGCCTCTTTTTAACCTCGGTCTTTCCACCAGATGAGCTTTAGCGGGAAAGGAAGCCAAGTTTTCTTTACTGTTACTGGTTCTGCTTCATAATCGTGCCCTTATTTGCTGACAGCTAGCAGCCCATTCTGTGGAGTTTGCATTCCCACCACCATGGTGATAGCGTTCCGTGTGAATGGGAGCTCTCCTTTGCCTTCAGAAATGCTGTAGGGGGCTTCTGACGGGCTGTTTGTTGCCTTTGTTATCCTGCCTTTGTAGTCGCTGTAAACATTTTAACTTTCAGAGTGTGTTCCATGGCCTCTGCGTCGGTGTTGTAATTTTTGGTGTGTTATATTCACCAAGCCTTCAAGGAAAAAAGACCAGGTAAACAAGTGTGTTCGGATGCACACAAGAAAACTCATTTAAAGGACAAATCCATCAGGAAAGGAGTAACAAAAATTACTGCTTCTGGCGGGAGCCTTCTTTAGAAATGTTCTATAGGGTAACTTTAGTCTCTAGAGAACTGTTCTCCTTTTTCTTCTTCTGTCAAGGGTGTGTGCTGATCAAGAGGGGTTCTTTGAATTCCTAGGAGGCATTCTTGGATGGAAATGTAGACGTAATGCTGGGCAGCTGACCACAAACAATTTTTAAAAACCTGCATTTTAAATATTGACTCTAAAGAGAAGTTTGTTTGGGTTGCCCATGAAGGAGCAACCTGTTTTTTATTTGTGTCTCAACTATTCCTTAACAAAGTTCTGAGATGAGACCCTACGTTGTGAAATCAGCGGAGAAATGGTTCTCAACCTGTAAGGTTTCATTTAGTCATTAAAAAAAAGTATGTGTATCCATTTTTCTTTTTCATTTTTGGGGGAATCTGTGAGGACTGTTTTTTCAAATTAATTTATTTTAAATAAGTCAAGCTTCACTTTGATATAGAACGTGTAGATTATGATTGGTGTGTTGTAACTTTGATATAATGACAGCAAAAATTGTGTTAAAATGTTGAGAGTAAATATTTTTTTAAGTTCTTTTTAGTTTTAATTCTGTAAGAAAAAATTTTTGAAAATCTCTCTTTTTTTTTTTTGTAAAGATAAATTCCAAGTTAACTTATACAGATAATTTAGGATACTAGGGGGAAGGGAAAGTTTGCTTTTCCAATGGACTATTTTCCACTGAAATTAAATAAACAGAAAACTTAGAAATGTCTTAACATGTTCTGTAACTTCCAAGAGTTGTTCTGTGCTATTAAAGTGTATTACTCCAGTAAAATAATACTGATATTTTTTTTACATGAGCACATTATACATAAATAAAGGAAAATCTAAAACAATTTTTATGAAATTTCTTTAGGAATCTATTAGGGATAACTCGCACATCCTTGAGATTTTAGATTGCCACTAGAAAGCATGTTGTGGGGTTTAATCATGTTCGTGCCAACACGCATTAGAAAGGTCTCTGATCGGGGCGCCTGGGTGGCGCAGTCGGCTAAGCGTCCGACTTCAGCCAGGTCACGATCTCGCGGGTCCGTGAGTTCGAGCCCCGCGTCAGGCTCTGGGCTGATGGCTCAGAGCCTGGAGCCTGTTTCTGATTCTGTGTCTCCCTCTCTCTCTGCCCCTCCCCCGTTCATGCTCTGTCTCTCTCTGTCCCCCCCCAAAAAAATAAATAAACGTTAGAAAAAAAAAGGAAAGGTCTCTGACCTACCAGGATTTTAGATCCATGGTTAGTATCTGTTTGCATCTTTGAAGACTTACTTCTGTTGGATTGACTTTCCAGTACTTGAATTCAGATGAGAAAATATTTCCATGGCAGGAAACAGGGCCGCATTTCAGATTTCCTGTTCCCATATCAGCTTCAGGCTGGGGGGGGGGGGGGGGGGGGGGCGGGCTGCGAGCCTCAATCCCAGCTGGAGCTCACAGTAGATTTAAGATTATAGTGTGTGAACTCTCCTAGTGATAAAGTGGATATTTTGCTCCAAAAGAACATTTTTATTAAGCTTACTATTTTAATCTACTTGTTCAGTTGGGAATAGTTTCTGCTGTGATGAGAAGTACATTAATTTGTGAATTACTTGACCATTTGTACACAGCATGCAACTTGGTGTGAACAAATCTGGCATCGATGGTGTCCGTGTGGTTTTATTGTTGTTTCCCATTCACTGTTTCACCTTCTTACATGATGTGCAACCACAAGACATCCCCTTCTCTTTATACAGAGCTCTGACCTCTAGGGGTGTCGCTTCCCTCAGGTGTTAATATGGAGGAGGGGGAAAAGAAGTTAAAAATGAAGTAAACATTTCTTGAAAGTATGTGAAACTTGTTCTCTACCTTTCTTTCTCTTGAAGGTCTTAAGTCCACATCTTTTTCAAGAATACGAATTGCTGTAAGTGTCCAAGTGACCCTTAACCAGTTCATCCTTTATTCTTCATAAAACTTTTCAGTTAGTCATGGATATAAAATGTCTGGACTTGAATCCAGAAGTATACAGAATTTGAGTGAAATCTGATTCGTGTGCTTTATATACATTCTGTGAAATAACCCTGAGACATTGGACAGTCCATTGAACTGTACTCTCAACGCATTTTTATTAGGTAAAAATAACTTTTTGTTTTATTGCCCCAGAGTCATTCACGCAGTCTGGCTCCCCACCCTTGTCTGCCTCCCACTCCCACAATGCCTCCTTACTTGTGGTTGGCTATACATATATTTAGGGATATGTGTCATGTCAACTTCATGACAGAAACCGCAACACATTGTAGGCATGTGGCTAAACTCATGCTTAGTTTGAATTTGGTAGAAAATATAGAAAGACTATTAGAAAATAAAGTCTATTTAAGATAAAAGATATTTCTGTTGTTTTGACTACATGCCTGGGAAGAAGAAAGGGCAGGAACTAGCAGTAATGGAATGTGAGCATTCTAGACCAGAATAAACACCCAAAGATGAAATTGGTTTATAAATTACGTTCTGCACTTTAAAAACACCAATGTGTGTGTCCCTCTGTGCCTGAGTCGGTTTGTAAGCTGAGGCCAGTGGTTGACTTGGTTTCTCCCTCCTCCTGTTTCTTGTTTTCTTTCTCACCTTAAAGTCTTGTTCATATGTGTCATTGTCTCTAAAATGATTTTGTGGCTTACTTTCTTTTTGGCAGGTAATTTTCTAATTTGAAAAAAATCTTGAATAGCAAGTTTTAACAAGGAGACTGGAAAGCAAAAGGCAGGTTTCTCTTAGAGAAGCTATCAAGTTTTTGCACGTAGAGCAGAACGGGTTATTGCAATTCCTCATACAGCGTAACTTACTTTTTAGCTCTTTAAGAACATTACAGAGCCATCATTTCACTGAATACAGTCGATTACAGTTGAAGAGGCATTTCTACCGTTTAAGAATCCTCTACCACGTCTATTATTATACAGAATGCTTAAAAAAAAACTCTTTAAATTGATGTATTTGAATGTTTGTATTTTTTGGATTTGTTTTAGGTTAGACATGAGAATCACTCCTGGCTAGAATTTTCATTTGTAGCTGTAATTTTTTTTGTAATAGATTTAAATCACCAAATTGTTGACTGACAACCATTCTTGCCATCATTTTTACTGTATTACTCCACCTACTACATTGTACATTAAGTCCTTTGTTTAAATTTGATAAACATGTGCATGTCAGGCCTGGGGTAGATGGCGCAATAAATGAGCATTGTCGGTTCCAGTCTGAAAGGAGTTGCCTTATTAGACTTTTTATGGAAATTAAAATATAGTTTTGTTTGAACTCGGCTATTCTTTGATTAAATTTATAAGGATCTTATTTTTGTCCATAAAATACTGAAGAGAATATTTTCAGTAACTTAAGTTTCTCCCCCCCCCCATTTGCTAACTACTTGTTTAGAGAAAAAAGTATGTTTTTAGACTGAATGTTCCTAAGGGTTACATATTTGTACTTATGAACACCTTTTGTGCATGTTACATAGATCGATCACTCTTTACCAGGAACATAGGGCTGAAATATATTCAACCAAATGTTACAAAGAGGCATTAAAGTTGATAGTTATTATTCACTAAAGTATTTAATTTGTAATAAATAATGTTCCACAGACTATCTGATTTTGACATTTGAGGGGTAATGCAGGAAGTTAGAGAAAGATGGGAAGAAAATTCTCGGTTTGAATGAAATTACTGTTTGCTTTTTTCTCTTGGAAAAAACTGAACGTATTTGATAGTTCATCTGTGTTGTAAATGACAACATAAAAATCTGAGCGTGCAGCTGTTTGATGCAATGCCTTATATACAGAAAGCATTTCAAGGTTGTAGAATTCTAGCCGTTTGCTTGCACAGAACTAACGTCTTACATTTAACGGTGCTAGCATTCATCTTTATATAGTAACGTTGAAATCAGAACTTTTGAGATCTGGGTTATTTTCAAATATTGTTGTTATGACTAAGAGTAGAGGGTTGCCAACAGGTTTCTTGTGACACTAGTGCTAGAGATTCTGCCTGTACTGACTGAACCTCTTCACAGAAGCCCCCAGTTTCCAGGTGCAGGCTTTGTTAGAGCACGTGCTTCGATCGTTTATGCATTTCAGTGCTTAGTTTAGATTGCGGTATTGAATTTCTTCATAAAGTAGATCTTCTCTTTATTAAGTAAATTGGGAAATGTTTTTTGACTTAAGAAAAATGATTCGCTTCAGCTGGAGGCAGAAAAAAGGGAAAAGACCAAGACCAGGCAGTTCATGTACTGTACTTTTGAGTCATGGGTGGGGTCAGTACCTCCAAAAGTGACCCCACAGAGACTAAAACAGACACCATCATTAGCAAATAAATAGTATCTGATATAATTTACTGGCGTAAGTCAGTCTCATGTGTACACATTATATAAGAGTCACATTTTCATGTGCTAACTTAATGTCACCAACTTTATCAAAGTATTATCCAGGCTATATGCTGACATAAAGCCTGTTATTTAAACTACATAAAATGCAATCCTCACAGCTTTTATAAACATGTACGTTAATCATTTATGGCATTATATATTTTGGAAAAGAAATCTTTGTAAACACTCAGTGTTGAAAATTACCAGAATTTTACCAGAGTGCTTAGGAGTTTTTATGTCTGTTTCCCCTACCCAGGAACCTGCCAAATCAGTAACCAAAGGGGCCACAGGGTGACCATTCCTGATCTGAATTTTAGGCTTCTCAAAAAAATCCTCACTCGTGAAGAAGAAACTATAAATTCCTAAGTGATGCAGTCTATTCACTCTGCCATGACAACAGTGGCATGCTCAGTATAGGGCTTCATAAAGCTTTCTAAAGAATTTGGAACACTTGAAAGTATCAGAGAATACTTCTAACTTTTCTTGCATTTGCAGTTTTTTTTTTAACAGAAATCTTTTTGTTTCCTTGGAATTAATTGTCTCACTTAAATTAATAATATTGTGTTGAATAACTGATGTCTTTGTCTTGAATAAGTGCGTGTGTTTTATGAGCTAGAGTTCCTAACTTGTACATAGTAATAGCTTCTAACTCAAAATTCTAGTTGCATATGATTTTATGACCCCCTAAAGTCCAGCATGCAAGTACCTTTATCATGAGAACTGTCAGCTGGTTTTGTACATCAGATTGTGGCCATGGTATATAACCACATAATGGAGTAGTATGCAGCTGTTAAAAAGAATAAGATGGAACTGTTCCCGTAATGTGGTAAGATGGCAAGAAGTGTGTATGAGGGGAGTTACTGTATTTTTGTTTTGTAGTAAATACGCTTTTTTTTCGGTGTGAAATGAATTATATGAACAGTTGCTTCTGCTTAAATTTTCTTATTAAAATTTGACCACAGACCTACTCCCTAAAGATGTTTGACAATCAAAACTGTGCTATATGAATTTTTATTTATAGATAGATTGCTTTCTTATTTTGAAGGAAATTATTTTTGCTTTTAATTATTTGGTGATTTTCATTTGTTGGTAAATCAAGTTCATGTCCCCAATATTATATGAACTATGACTTCTTTTCTTAAATTTGGCAGTTCTTTAAAATGTATTCAGTTTTTGCTTTAGCATGCAGGGGATGGTTTTTCTTTTGTAGGCTTTGTTTTTAGTTTTTCAGCAGAAATTCAAGCCAATTGTTTTTCCTCTACAGAAGTTACCAGTTTAAACTAGAAATATTTTAATTCTATCATGATACTTTAGTTGATAAAAGCTCTTAGGCAGAGACTTTCCTGTGTAAATGTTATTACATAATTCATTTTTGTCAGCTAACAACGTTTATCATTAAGAAGGTGACAGAGGGGCGCCTGAGTGGCTCAGTCATTTGGGTATCTGCTGTTGATCTCGGCTCAGGTTATGATCTTACAGTTCATGGGATCAAGACCTGTGTCAGGCTCTGCCTTGACAGTATGGAACTTACTTGGAATTCTCTGTCTCTCTGCCCCTCCCCTGCTCGCGCACGTGCACACACACACTCACACACACATGGGCGCCCTTTCTCTCTCTCAAATAAATAAACTGGAAAAAAAATAAAAGGTGACAGATGAAGGAAGATTATATACTAATGATGTGAAGACCATAGTCCTGCCCAGTGTCTGGAGTCTATAAGGTCAACTTCACCAAGGTTCTGATACTCTTACGATTTTGTGTGTCTTTTGGGGTTGTAGAGAAGGAGCATTTATGGTTTGAGGATTTTTTTTTTTTTTTAGTAAATCTTAATTTTACCCATTTCCAAAAATCATCTTACGAAAATGTATACAACTTAGAGATTTTTATTTATTTTGTTTCATTTGGGGTCAGAGTACCGTCTGAAAGCTGACTTAAGTCTCCATCTTTGTGTCCTGTAGCCAGTCCCTTGTTGCCCTTAGTGAGAAAAGTGCATGAAGGGGCACTGTTGTTCTCGCTCTGGACTGTGGGGACACCTGAGGCTATGTAGTATGGTGTGAGTTTTCTGGGAAGAATGGAAAGGAATTTGGTGGACTTGTGGAGAAATCTTACAAAAATGACTTTTTATATCTATGAGTTACCTTTTTAATCCAAAGGCCAGAGAACTGCTGTCTCTATTGTGCCCCTACACCCCAGAGCCTGTGACTTTGAAAGGTCAACAGCTTCAATTCTGGTTGGACCCTGCTTCTGTTGAATTTCAGCCAGCAAGTCTCCAGCATACAGGAGAATTTGAGATTTTTCTCCCTCCCCCATTTCTTCTGTTTTTGTTCAGTGTAAACAGTTCCTGCCGTAGTAACATAGACAAATATAGCAGAGAATGCTTTTCTGGAAGAAGAATGCTCCCTAAGCATTTTTTAACCATTTTTGGGAAGAATTGATCTTTCTGTGTATTTCAGACACACTGAAGGAGGGAGGTTGTTGCTGTAAATTGAAGTGACATCATATGTATTGCCCCCATTGATCCGCTTTTAGTCTCCAGCCAGGATAAAAGGAAATGGCAGCAGGGAGGAAGCATGCTTCATTTAGGCACAGATCCAGAGTGATAATGGGGTAATAATAGAACTCACGCCACTGTCAGTCGGTGGCTGCCTTAGTCCCAGGCTCATTCCCTGCCTGGGAGCCTCTCAGAGACTTCCTTCGTGTGCGGCTGCAGCCTGGCCAGCTGGGCCGGGAGGGGAGGTCCCTTCCTTTTGAAGGGGTGCAGGCGGTGGGACTTGGACGTTGGTGGCACCGGGTTCCTTGTGTCGGTTCCTGCCTCTGGAAGGTCAGTAGTGAGACGCATTGGTGACATTTTCTGATCTAGGAGGCAAGCTGGCCTTTTCTGCATTCTGCTAATGGAAGAAATGGTGGAGGGGCTCAGTTGCGTGGGTGGTCCTCTGGGAGCCAGGAGTGAGTGATGTCCCTGTGACAGCAGTAAGGGGCTTCTGGAAGAGTCAGGGTTTGTTTGCTTTGTGCTGCTTGTAGACTAGGAGGGTGGGTTAGGAAAATTCATATTTTCTTTCCAAGAGCCTGTGTGGAAACTCTTTAAAACCATTCCGAGTTGTGTGGCTTGCCTCAGTTCTTAAGTTGACTGGGAAAATACCAGGTAGACTCCTTTTTTCTTTGTACGTTTCTGGGTAATTAGCAACTATGGAATCCTTTCTCTTTAAAATAAGAACACAGACTTTTAAATCCTTAACAAACAGCATTTGTGTTGACTGACCCCCCTTTACCGTTTTATTTTTTGTATTTGAGTAAGTTTGACAGTGCTGTGAAGTTCTCTTTCGCACACAAAGTACGCACATGACTCGGACACCCCATAGTCTTATTTTGTCGGGGTTTCTGTGGCAGATGAATTTTTAAAATACCGAGCCAGTTTCCCTATGGAAAAAATAATTACCCCGTCATGAATTCCTTGTTTGTGCAAAAGGAAAGGACCTTCTATTCTTGTCACTGTTGAACTGTGGGTGTAAGCACCATTAGACCCTCAGAAGTAAAGGCAAGTTCTTTTCAGAATGTTTAGAGGAGCTGCTTTCTCAGGAGATAACGCCCTGAAACACGTACTTTATTTTTCTTAATTCCTTCGTAGTGCAACGGAAGCTCTCAGCACTGCTGCGTTAAAGCACAGTTGGCCTAGAAATCACGTGAAATCTGATTTGATTTGTACGTGGGTGGAAGTGGAGTGACCCACGCCACGTTTCCCAGTGCTCCCGTGCCAGCTGCCGGGCCGGTGGTGCCCAGCACTGCACTGGCTGGTGTGTGAGCTCTGAACTGCTGTGCAAAACATTTCGCTTTATTACGTAGTACTTCTTTCTCATTGTAGGGTGGGTTTACGGGGAGTAAATGTTGATTTTACAATGGGAAATGTACTGTATTAAAGTGAACAACTTACCACATCTTTGCTTTAATATCGTCGCTTCAGGGTCTGTAATGTCATGTAAAAAAAATTATGTCACGTTTACTTGTGAATGAAAGACCTTTGATCAGTTTTATTGTCTGTGTACTAAAGTAGCATTTGATTACTGATCTTTCTCTAGTTTTCCCATTGTTTAGAAACTACAGTTTTCCTGGTGAATTAGAAGAGCTGCAGCTGAAAGCCAGACTCGGCTTAGTAAACAGGTTGTTTGCTAAGGGAGAGTCATCTAGAAGAGTCCATCCCGAAGCGTAGGACTCGCAGATCTCCCTGTGTTAGGAATGGTCTCAAGTCTCTGTGTGGGCCCTCGTTGCCGGCTCTCTCATCAGTAGGGGCCAGAGGCAGGGGGCGCTCCCTGGCGGGGTGTGCAGCTTGCTCTGTGCCTCTCCCCAGTTAGAGGAAATGAAACGTGTTAGAGAGCCCTGAAGGTTTCACACACACACCTCTCCCTAATCCATCTCCGCCGTCTGTCTTAAAGCAGGGGGCTTGGCTTTAAATATTTTTCCATTGAGGAAAATTTGGAGAGGACAAAAGCTTTCAGTGATCCTTGTGGTTTTGTTTCTGTGTGGATGTGTGACCTTTCTGCTCAGAAGAAAACTGCGAGAGATATAAAAGTGTGAATCCAGGTATCTTGATAGATTCACGTTAGTAATTCTTCATTTGTAAATTGGAGTTGTGTTTGTTGGTTAAACCCAGTTGGGGGTAAGTTAAGGACCAAGCGACTCGTCTTACTCAAGGGTTTTTTCCTCCGTGGGTCTCTGTACTTTAAACCAAATCCCAGACTTGAGTTGTAACAATAGGCCTCTTTGTACGTGTGTGCACATAATAAGGAGATGCTTTCCTTCTTTCTCTTTCCTTCCCTGTAACTCTGCATATTGGCAGGCTAGTTTCTGCTGTATTTAGTTAGCTAACAAGTCCCACACCCCCAGCTGATGAGTAGTGTTCTATGCTGTATCAGGTGGGCCCCTCCCCAGAAGCCCTCTTCCTGTATCCAGAGTGGCCTCGACACGAAGCCATTGCTCCTGGTGTTGGCTAGCTGTGGAAGTGCTGTGGACCAGTTTTGAGAGTGCCTTTTGGGGGGAGGGAGTGTAGGGCTGGATGGGCCCCTGAGTCAGTCTGGGGCTCTCCCCTCCACAGCCCCCACAGAGTCAGATGCCAGGCTAGGTCACTGCCAGGTGGGGGCCACTGGGGCACACTTTGTAAAGGAAAGTAGTGAGGGGGTGGGAACCCTGATGGGGCAGAAAGGCCAGCTCTCTGAAGAGGGTTCAAATGCAGGAGGACAATTGAGGAGTTGACCTAAGGCGACTTGAGGGGTTGTACTCAAGGCCAGTGCTGAAGGATTAGCCTCCACTAGAGAAGAGCCCTTCTTAGAATGGGGGAAGGAAGGATCCAGAGAGGAAGCTGCAGCATGCTGTGGGTGGGAAGGAGGGCTGACAGAGCCTGGGTACATGCAGGGCCTAAGGAAATTGCTCATGGTGTGAACTGGTGGATGAGGAGGCTCCCTAGAGGCTGGTGGTCCTGGATTTGGGCTGTGTTAGAAACAAATTTTTTGAAAATATAAAAGTCTCGTGTCTGAAACTGTAAAAAATGAAAAACTGGCGTTTTTACTTCTTGTTGTTACGTAGTGATTTGATCCCTTGGAACATCTTAAAGGCACATGACTTAATAATGAAAGAAAATGAAGTGTTAGCTATTCTTTGAGTCTTCCTACAGGACCTCACAGGTCAGTGCTGGTTGTAACCCTCTATTCTTTCTGAAGGCACCTTGTTCTGATCCTGTCAGCCTGAGAGGGGATCCACAGCATGACTCTAAGGTAGATGAAGTGCTGCTGTAAAATATAAATGCCAAGGAATCAAGTGATGTGCTTCTGTGTCTATCTGTAGGAAAAGTGGGAGTTTTATTATCACTTAGATGGGCATAGTGAGAAAATACAAGAAATGCTTTCCTTGTGGAATTGCCTGGTGAATGTTATGCTTGCAAGGCTGCTTGATGTTCCTCCACGTACATTTTGGGCAAGTGTATGTGGTGTTTGGGAGTGAGGGTAGGGCGGAGTGCCACTTGGGGACAAAAAGGCAGAAAGGTAGCTAGAGAAGCCAATGATTTTTAAATTTTCTTCTAAAGTAACAGAAAGTGGGGATTAACATCCAGGTGGTGGTATGAACATGCTGTTGATCTAGCATTGACTTGCACACTGACAAGATCGAGTTTGCTGACAGGGATTATCTGGGTGCAAGCAAGGAGGGAGGGCAGCTTAATGTGGAGAATAATGGAATTCATAATAGGTTTAAAACCTTGACTTTAGAATGGATATTTTTCAGTTCCTATAAGATGTATCTGAGATTAATTTTTTCCTCCTTTGTTTGAGTGCTGCTCTTTGATAGAGGCTGATCTAGGCATTGCGTGCGGTTCAGTTTTGAATAAAGACATTTTTCCTTGGATTTCACAAATATCGTTTGCTCACAAATTAGTTTTTGTTGCTTTTATGTTGCATAAAAACATTCTCTCCTTGCCTTTAAGTATTAAACACCATTCTTTTGACCCATCCTTATGAAAAACTCAGGAATAAGGGTGACCTTGTGTGTGTTGTGTGTGTGTGTATGTGTGTGTGATTATACATACATACGTACATCCATGTGTAAAATCACGTGTACAATCATTTTAAAATTTTGATGGAATAATAAACTTACAACTTTTATAATGGAGGATTGTGAGATATGGTTCTCCATTATGTGCTTTTTATTTCTTGGTGTACATTTGCAATGTTTAGGGGATAACAAAGGAAATCTGAAAGCTGCTTCTTAATATCAGATGGCTTCTTGAATCTTTACCTAGGTTAAATGGCATTTTTTGGCATATGCCAAAAAGAAAGAGGTTTAATAAACCATGATATTGTTTTATTAAGATAAGTACAGTTTTTGTCATTTCAGAGTGTATATGTATATTGTCATGTTGCACACCTTTAAAAAAAATCACATTGTACAACCTAAAAATAAAAAGATAAACACCAGATCTTTTGATCTGCTCTAAATTTAGAACTGACATGAAAAGCCATGGAGAATAGGGCTTAATCAGGCCCCGGAATGCAGTGTCTTTGGGAACACAGTGTAAGCCCTGAGGTTTTACCAAGGTCAAGTTTGTAGTCTTTTCACAAGCTTTTTGGTTTTGCCTTTAGCTCCTTCCAGACCAGCTTGTCTTACTTCTGGAGCATCTCTTGGAGCAGAAGACTTTGAACCCCCGGACTCTTCAAAGCCTTGAAAGGGCATACCGCCTTACCCAGCAGGATGCAGAGGTAACCAGGAGCGCTCTTGGAGCTTAGACGCTGGGCCCTCGCTGTTGGGGAAGAGAGGTGGTCCCATCGCCCCCATGCTGCTAAAGCTTCTGTTTCCATCAGCAGCATCCTTGCTGTGTGGTTATGATGAAGAGCAGGTACTTGGAGCCGAGCGTAAGCTGTTCCCCCGGTTGTGTTTGCTCCAGCAGGGGGCCTCTGCTCCTCATTTCACCAGAGTATCTTGCCGTCCTAAGTTTTCCCTTTTTACTTCTCAAATCATGAGGATAGAATAAGTCTCCTAAAGGAATGAGCAGACAGGGTGCGGTGTTTCTGAATTATAACTCAGGTGGTCATTTTGTGCACGATGTGCACCATCCCTCAGCACGTTTAAGGAAACTTGGCTCAGATGTGCCACAGCTTCTCGGTCGTGTTCAGTTAGGACAGGAAAGGAGCCATGTGTGAAGGAAATGAAAACTAAATCTAACAGCCGTGGTTTGAAAAGCAAAATCGGATGCTTGTGGAAAGCAATATGATGCGGTTCATAATATCTTCTAGTTTATTGTGAAGAATGCAGTGTGAATCCTAAGGTGAATTCCAGGAGTTTTTATATATAAAATAGTAAATAGTTATTGTAGTAAGTCATCTGAAGAAAAAAACAAGCACCCAATCAAAAAGAGAAAAGCTCTTTTATGTAAAACCCTTAAAATGCAAGTAAGTCTGGTTTGTGTCTGGTTGAAATAACTGAACATTTAAAAACCATCCAGTCCAGCATGGCAGCCTTTAGGCACGTGTGGCTCTTGAGTAATGGATACATGGCTGTCGTGAACTGAGATGTGCTGAGAGCGTGAGATGCACCCTGGATATTGAAGACGTAGTGTGTAAAAAAGCAAATTATCTCATTAATAATTTCTTCTTGTTTTATACAATGTCAAAATGATATTTTGGTTAGTTGGGTTAAATAAAATATTATTAAAACTAATTACAGTCATTAAAATGGAGTAAATTGAGAAAAGCCCCCTTGTTATTAGATTAAAAGGTAAGATGGACATTGTTATGCATTTTAAAGCCCCATAAATTCAGGAATTAATGGAAAACTCCAGAGAAGACCCATGTGGCTTTTTACCCACCTGAGCACAGATCAAACGTGCAACGGTTGCTGTTTATTTCAACTCTTATATTTTTGTTTATGGGAGTTTCCAAATGCCAGCGTGTTATTTTTAATTAGTATTTAAAAGACGTTTTTATTTATAGGCATGAGGTTATGTTTTAATCAGAGCTGAATGCTGCTGAAATGCCAGGCCCCTGTGACCAGCAGCGGCCAAGGCAAGGGCAGGCGGATCACAGCAGGCACCGGGCACCTGTCACTCTCTGCCCGGAAGCCAGGAGGTGGGAGACCCTGTTTTCCCCCTTCCTTTTGGCATAAAACACATCGTGTTCTTCACTTACAGCTCAACGAAGTTGTTACCTGTAACCTCTTAAACCTATGAGAAGTAGGGCAGGTTTAATTTGGTTACTTACAATATCTCACAAAACTTATAAACCAGGATACCTGAAGCCAGGGCAGGCTCTCCAGCTTGGGTCTCTGTTGGCGAGAGCCTGGGGCCTGAGGCCTGCTTTAGTCCGTTTGTATAACTAGTGCAGTCCCTGTTGCTCTTTGCAGATACTTAGCTCTGCCAGGCACTAGGGTGACAGCAGTGGTCATGAGCAGCGAGGGTCACCGTTATGAAGTTTATAGTCTTCTGGAAAGACAGCTCATAAGTAAATGAATAAGACCATTTCAGGTAAGAACTATGCAAGAGATACACAGGATGAAGCCGGGCTAGGTGTCTCTAGATAGACTACTCCAGAAAGGCCACGCAGAGAAAGTGACATTTGAGCCAGGACCTAAAGACAAGAAGGAACTGGCCATATCAAGCCCAAGGGCCAGGGGTGATTTCCATACAGGGGTGACCACAAGTACAAAGGTGTGAACTCGGCATGTGCTAGGATAGGGGTCAGCAAACTTTTTCTGTAAAGGAGATATTTAATATTTCAGGCCATAGGCTTTCTTTTGCAGCTGTTCAACTTTGCTGTTGTAGTCCAAAAGCTGCCGTAGATGGCATGTAGACAAACATGTGCCCTGCACGGGTAAAACTTTTTGTGGGCCCTGAAGCTTGAATTTCATATAATTATCACATGTCCCAAGATACTCTTTTTGTTGTTGTTCTTTTTAAAAACCATTTAAAAGCATACACACTGCTCCTAGCTGCAGGCTGATCTGGCCTGCCTTATCCGGGGTTTGTTGACCCCTGTGCTGAGGCCTGCAGGGCTGAGGTCAGGGGTGGGCAGGGGCCAGATCAAGGAGGGCCTTGGGGCCGTGGTGCACGGTTGGGATTTTTTTCTAACAATGTGCCCTCGCCTCGCCCCCTCCCCAGGTTCTCTGAGGTCCTGGCATGTAGTTGGTTATGCTGACAGCTTGTCTCACTGTGAAGTTTCCTTGAAATGTCACTCAGAACCAGAAAAGCAACAGGATTTTGGCCAACCAGGGTGTTTTCTAGAAACTTCATTAGTTAAGTGTGATTTCTTGTGACATTGATTAGCAGGAATTTAGTTGAATAACCATCTGCCTTTATTTTAAATGACAGAACATTTCATGGGAGAAAGAATTGTTATTTGGTTGGAAGGGCTTGAGGATTCTGACTTTATTCTCAGTGTTTCTCCTTGACCTAGATCAATAAGGATAGTCCTCTTTGGTTGTTATCGGGGCTTTTAAACATGTAGTAAATAGCAGTTGGTGGAAAGCTGGCGGAACTTGAGTGTGGCAGGCTGTGTGTGGAGCACGCCTGTGGGAAAGGGTTCTGGATGGGCTTCCCCGGGAGCAGTGTAGGCTAAAGCCCCGTGATCCTTGTTCAGGGTGCTGTGACCTTGGGATCAAGACTTGAGCCCCAGGAACTGCCGGGCTCTATGGCCCACAGCAGGGAGTGTCATCCCCCATGTTTCCAAGGTGTCTCCCCTTATTCTTGAACAGGCCTATTTCCTGAAAGTGTATGTGTAAAGTCCTCTTGGACAGGGGAGCCCACTTCCCCAGGCTTTGCTGCTACAGTGTTTCCACAGCTTGCGGCAGTGGGGTCTTCAGCTGTTCATGCCACTGATCACTGCAGCCCTCCTTTTTTGGCAGAACAGCACGTCCTTGATGCATCCCACCAGAAGATTCTCACCTATTTAAGGCGCCTGTCTTGCCGTGAATGGGGCCCCTCTGTTCAGTAGCTGCTTCAGCTTCTTCGCTGTCACCCTCCTCGGCCCCTCCCTCCTTCCTTCCCTGTGTGTGGACAGCCTAGTGCAGGCCCACGAGGAAGTCTGTGTCTCATTGTTCTCTCCAGGTAGCTCAGTGTCGGTGCCTGTTGTGCAGCTTCTGTGTGTCAGCTGTGGTAGAGCGTCTGCTCTGTGTGTCAGGGTTTCCGAGCATGGTGCCGTCTGCTCACCAGGGTGTTGTGTGTCAGATTGGTGGGTGTCGGCCTTCTGACTTCCCTGTGCCCGTGTCACCTGTGGCGTGAATACACGGGTCTGCTCCCAGTCTTACAAGAAGAGCGCCGGAGTACAAATGCGATTGGAAGCTGGGCAGTCATGGGTGTCCTCCTAGGCCACTTTGTGCCTTGCCTGCCCGCTCTCGTTGCCACCATCTGAAACGGGCACTGGTGGTGGGGGAATGTTTGCCTTCCTTAGCCTGGAAAGTATCGTTGAGTACAAGGGTCACCCATCTTTTACATCCTTAGCTACCGAAACTACTAACCTTATTGTGGGGCTGCTTTAACCAAGATGGAAAATGAGCTGAGGGAAAATTTAGTTCACAGAAATATGATGTCTACACTTTTTGACCATATTGGCCCAAATAAAGAGCTATGGAAGTTTACAAATACAAGTTTTAACTGATTCTTGAAACAAAAGATCTTTTCTAAGTTCCTTTCTAAGTGAAGACTTTCCTGCCCTCTTCAGCAGGTCCTTCAAAAGTGTAAAAATAGCTGCTGTGGTAGTGAGGTGAGGGTCCACGCAAGGTGGCTCTGGGACCTTTCTCCCCAAGAGCCCCACAACTGACCTGGAAGTTAACTTCTTTCTAAACAAGTGTTTTGGTTTTTTAAAAAAATTTTTTTAATGTTTGTTTATTTTTGAGAGAGACAGAGACAGAATGTAAGTGGGTTAGGGGCAGAGACAGAGGGAGGCACAGAATCTGAAGCAGGCTCCAGGCTCTGAGCTGTCAGCACAGAGCCTGACGTGGGGCTCGAACCCACGAGCTGTGAGGTCATGACCTGAACCAAAGTTGGACACCCAACCGACTGAGCCACCCAGGTGCCACAAAGTTAACTTCTTCCTACAGACTACAGCCAAGCACTTCAAAATTAGGGGCACACCTCCAATGAACTTTCAGGAAATTCAGAATCAGCAACTCAGTGTCTTATCTGTCTTAGGTAAGAGTGGGGGACGTTAGAAAGGTCCCCAAGGTGTCATGCCCTGCCCTGGTGCTTCAGTTGGTAGATTGAGCCAGAAAATTAATTCTTGGGAGAGGCCATGACCAGCATCAGCTCCCCCCCATCATTGCGTTTGGGGAAGTACTGAAGGCTGAAAGGAGAGGTCTCCTGGGTTAGGTTGGAATGGGACAGCTGGGCACTAGCCCTCAGTCTCCCTGGATGTGCTCCCATGACTGGCCACACGAAGGGAAGGATGGCGCCTGTTCCTGACCTCAGGAGCCACTCTCCATGCCATGATCTCCTCTTAACACCCCCGCAGAGCATCTGGTACTGGCCAAGACACTGACTTAGGAACGAGCTACACTCAAGTGCCAGGCCCCCAAGAGGCTACTGACCACAGCCAAGTCGTCCCCCTGCTGGGTTCTGTCTTCGTGTCCGCACAGTTGTTGCCAGGACCAGACATCAGGTGTTCCAGCTTGAATGACCACAGCCAACTGGCAAAAAGAGTTTCACAAAACCAGTTTTACTCTTACATTGTCTATTATAATTTCCTATTTTGTTCTCTTTTAAAACGTGCATTGTGATGCCGTAAACTTAGTTTATGACCCACCAAATGGGTGCCAGCCACAGTTTGAAAAATGCCGGATGAGGTGATGTCGGGGTCCTCACCAGCTCCCCTGCTTCCGCCCTGCGGACTGTGGACGACGATCCTGTGCCTCCACCTTCTCAGGATTAAAGTAGAGCCATGACCCCTTCTTCATGGGACCGTCAGCAACATGCTGTGAGAAAACGTCTGTGAGCATCCATGGCTTTAACGTAATGTGTGTTCATGTAAGACTCACAGTCTCTCATTTGTTGTGAAGTGGTCAAGTTATGCTATTTAGCTTGGACAACCTTTGTATTCTCTCCTTCCTTTAATCTGTCAGGGAGAAAGAGAGAAAAGAAGCATAGGCTACCTAACTGCTGGGAGCCCCTAAGCATCTGGTCACAGAATTCTTGATCTGGGGGTGTGGTGGGCTTGTGGGGTACGATGCCGGGGAGAACTGGCTCTGAATCACGGTTTGCCAACCTTTTGGACTGGTGGGGTGGCCGGGGCATTGCAGGAACTTTAGCATCCTTGGCCTTCACATGCTACCAGGTGTGCTGCCCACCCACCCCTGATCTGGCAGTCAGAAATGTCTCCAGACATACCCAAGTGTCTCCTGGGGGGCAGAGTCACCCCATTTAAGAACCCCATCTCTATAGCCCCAACTGATTCACAAAAGGCAATTTTTTCCTCTCATCTAATAAAGCGTCTGATGAGTGGTTACAACACAACATGGAGGAGCTAGAAAGATCGTTAACAACGTGTAAGGGCCATCCTGAGTCATCGTACTCATGAGGCTCCAAACAGTGTAACCTTGGGAGAGGTGAAAACAAAATCTCTTACAGGGAAGAAAAAGAAGGAACTTATGACTAAAGTAGTAGTAGCAAATAAAGCCGAGGAAACAGATTAGCAAAGAAGGGCAAACCTGTTTTACCACTAGTGTGCAGAAAAAGCCCTGCCAGCATCCGTGGGCTCTGCTCTGAAAAGGACACGTTCAAGGTTGATTGCAAATGGAAAAACATCCAACCTTGCAGGCCTTTCCCACACCGCTGCCTTTCCTCTCTTTCCCGATGAAGAGCCCTTGAACCCTCTCCCATGGTGGGCTTTGCCTATGCAGGGAGGGCACGTATTTGCATACATCGTTACTAAGAGAATTTTTCATTTGCTTGAACAGAAAACACGACAGGCTCTCTTTGAAGTCCAGAGGTAGACAGGATAATTCCAGGGATGCAAGGGTCTGACAGCTCTGGTGCCCATTTCTGATTTCGTTTAGGCCCAAAACATAGTTTCTATGAATTGAGAGAATTTCATGGTTCGGAGACCTTGACATGTTATAAAAGGGCAGAGAATAAAACTTTAGTGTAAGGTGTTATATCTCTGAATTCTGAAATTGATCCATAGTTGTGACTCTGCCCATTCCTTTTAATGCTAATATTCCTTCCATTCAAGGTTACCATCTTCTTCTGCAGGGTGTTCCGGTCTGTTTCCTGTCATGCAGAGCTCCCAGCTCTGTATTAAATGCTTGCTTTCCCACAGTATTCCAGCTACAAAATAAATAAAGCACTCCTATTTTGTTTTCCACACAGAACAGTTTAGAGGAGAGATTAGATGTGATCACTTAGGTCTTGTTGCCGCCTCAGGCTGCTCTGTCGGTTGCATTTGTTAAAATGCAGTCCACTGAACTCCATGCCTCCTTCTGCTCTGGCTCCACACACAATCTAAGCAGCACGAAGGCAGATGCTGTGGCCTTGCTGACATCTGGCCCCGTAGTCCTGGTGCCATGTGAGAGCTGCATGGTGCAGGGACACTGGGCAGGACCAGTGCCGGGGCTCAGCATGCCCCAGACACGCCTGCAGTGACACCCTTCCTTCCCTCCCTCCCTCCCTCCCTCCCTCCCTCCCTCCCAGAGGCTGCTCTGCTGTACACGTACCCCATGACGTCTCCAGGTCCTCAACCAGCATTGTCAAGAGGCACCATCCTGGCCCAGAGCCCCACGAGGCAGTTTTGGGATTAAACATGAAAGAAGAGACCATTATGGAGAGTGAGAATGGTGTGGTAATAATTAGTGAGATGGTTTACCAGGGTAAGATATGGGGCGGGAGCTTCCAGAAAGGCAGGTTGGCATCTGCCATATCCAGCATTGGGCTTTTTGTCACAGTTTTTTTGCAGGGACAAGGGGTCTGGCTTGGTGGCCCCTTGATGTGGTTAAGCTCAGGTTGCAAATCAAGAGGTCAACTGCTAATGCACCCAAACTTTAGGATGTGAGCTATAAATAGTGTGAAATAATACCCACTTTTTAAAAAGCCAAGACCGTGTTTGTGGGGGGCACTCAGCTGCCCCTTTGACACAGCATCATATTTCCTTTTCTAGTTTTCAGAGTTGGGTGGGGCACAAGTTGAAAAAAGAGATCAGGGTAATTTTCTTTAGTTGCTTTAGATATATTCCTGTCTTTAAACTTTGTGCCTTTTATGATGTGGGAAAGAACAGAGCTCTTATATAATTCTTTAGTTATATTTTTTTCTTTGTTGTATTTGGTTTATGAAACAATGTTTTAGAATATTTCCTTCCAAGTCAGGAAGATCTCTCTAGGTCTTTCTTTCTTGGAGTTTTCTTGATTATTCAGTTCAGTGCCGCTAGAATTTTCCTGGGGAAATCTTGCAATGACTAGTTTCCCCTGCTATAGTGTGATAAAGGAACTTTTCAAAAAGTGATCTAAAGTGACAGAGTTGAAAGACTTTTATTTTTTAGATGAATATTCCTTTTTGTTTCTGAAGGCAGGGATTGTGTTTTATTTACCTTGAATTGTTACAGTATGTTGGGGCTGCTGAAATATGTATTAAATGATGAAGATAAAGGAAAAAGTGAGCCACTTAATGGCATAGTCTCAGTTTTTCTTCTAAGGACCATTTAAATAAACACTTAACATCAGTTCATACTATTTATAATTTATCTGTAAATACAACAAAAAGGAAAGGAACATTTAATAGAGGGGTGGTTAGCCATAGGCTCAGCCAGACTTGATTAGAAAAGTTCCTGGTCTCTTCCTGTTCTTTGTTTTTGGCCATTTGGTGCTCAGCAGCAGGTCTTGTGGTATGGAAACTTTAAGGGGCATCATCTAATCTTGCTATATACCTCTCCACCCCCAATCTGTACAGATTTTCTCAGCAAGATGCAGAGATGAACACATTTTCTGGGGTTACAGATAACATTGCCCTAATGCTCTTTTGGTAGAGCCCAACACCCAGCTACAGCTCTTGTCGATTTTGTCTTTAAAGGGCTCATGAGTGAAATCACTGGGGGGTTTTGTTCGTTCTTCTGGGCTCTTTATACCTCCAGTAGTTTACATATTTTTGTATTTCTGTGCTGAAATACACACCAAAAAAGCACTGTATTGTCTGTGAACACTGCCCTTTTTTTCCCCCACAACTATAAAATGAGCCATGTTCACACATAAAGTGTCCCATAAGTGCCCTAAAATAGAGGACTCACTTTTGCCACTTTCCAGATCGCTTTTCTTCCCTCCAGTGCCTTGCCTGGACACTTTCCTTGCTCTCTAGTTCCATGGAACATCAGGAGTTGAGGTTGGGTTAGTAGCCTTTGAGCTGTCAGTACCTATGCACCACACACAGAACACAGCCTCTCCTGGGGGTGTGTGTGCAGGGAGCCTTCCCCAGGACAGCTGCTGCAGGCAGGGGGCAGTGTTCTGTGGACCCCACACAGTTTCCTGGCAGCGTGTGCCTCTCACGTGCGAATGTTTGTGCCCGTACCTGATGGCAAAGAAGATGATATTGGATTTAAATTGTTTAAAAATTTAAGAGTCCTCGTTTATATGCAAATGATGGCATGTGTTTGTGTGTGTGTGTGAAATTTAAAGATCAGCTAAACCTTATGGGGTGGCATTGTAACTGGTTCTTCTAAGCTACTTTGTCTGCATGTTGCTGCACTGCAGCCTTGAACCACGTGGACCCATGTTCGGTAGACCAACCATCTCACCCCTCTGTAGGGAGAAGCAGCCCACCATGCTGAGCACAGGCGGAGCCTGCCATCCGGGAAGCAGTAGGCCAGAGCCGGCCCTGCCCCAGCCCTGCTGTCAGGACACCAGGTAGTTCCCTCAAGAAGAGACCCTGGGGGCACCTGGGTGGCTCAGTCAGTTGAGCTTCTGACTTCGGCTCAGGTCATGATCTCACAGTTGGTGGGTTCCAGCCCCACATCAGGCTCTGTGCTGACTGCTTGCTCAGAGCCTGGAGCCTTGCTTTGGATTCTGTGTCTTCTTCTCTCTCTGCCCCTCCCCCACTCACGCTTTGTCTCACTCTGTTTCTCAAAAACAAATAAATGTAAAAAAAATTTTTTTTAAAAAGAGACCCATAGTAGTGCCCTTTGCTGAAACAGCCTTCCCCAGTTGGGCTCTTGAGTTGTTTTTAATAACAGCTCTGAGAAATAATATAATTTATAATACATAAATATAAAATATTATTTATATATCATTTATGTGTATGTTTATTATTTATATGTTATATAAATAATATAGTAATTTGCTCATTAAGGTAAATAGTATATCCACAGGAGAAGCAAGAAGGGTTAGAACTTGCCCAAGAGAACTCTGAATAGGGCTGCCTCCTTTATAATCCTTGGTGTCTGCCATACATTTATCCTCCCTGTCACTCTCTGTGGATGTGTCCAGTGTGGGGGTCCCCACAGCCGTCTGAAGGATCTCTGTTTTGCAAGTTGCCTCAGCATAAGTTGTATTTGGCTGTAACCAGTTATGACCGGTTTTACATAACCAGAGCGTGACGGATGGTTGGTAGGAGCCCCGAGAAATTGCTGAGAGCCTCTGAGGCCTCCCGTGTTGCCTTTACCCTGGGCAGAGGGATCTGCCCACCTGGCTTCGTGACATCAAGTGCAGAAACTTTTCATTTCTTTTTGTTTCAAAAAATCGCGTAAAGACTTCTGCTCTTCAAGAGAAAAGGAGAAGTGCTAGGGGTCTTGATGTGAGGGCCACACGGCTGAAGGATCTTCCATGTTTCCTCGTGAGGGAGAGCGGACAAGGCGTGCCCAGCCCCAAACAGAACGCTGGTCGGAGATGCCGTCTGTCCCGGAGTCACTGCAGAGGCTTTCCTGCCGTTGCGCTGCTGGGCAGGCCTCCGTCACCAGCCGTAAAGCCACTTTAAAGCAAAGTTAAATCTAATTTCAGACACAAATGGAAAAAGCAGGTTCATTTATTGCAGTGTTAGACTTATTAACTCCCAAAAGCCATGGGCCTTGGTCTTTCTGTTTACAGATATAAAATGGAACTCTAAATGAGGTTTAATGGGCTTCCCAGATCATGTTCCCCAGACAGACTTTTTCCCCTTTAACAGTCAATTTTGAAATCAAAAGGACTGAGAAGAAAGGGGAGTACTTCCTGTCATAAATAGGATGGGTGGTATTCTTCACAGCGTTTTACAGCTTCCAACTGCGCCTTATAATTCCAAAGTCGCTGGGAAGCATTTGAGTCTTTAATAGTGATTCATTCATTCAGAACCGTTTATCAAGCGTGTACTGTGTGCCAGGCACTGAGATGAGGCCTTCAGGTCATCTTTAGATGACCTGAAGGCACCCAGGCCCCTGCTCTCACTGAGCTTGTACACTGCATACACAGGCAAACAAGGAGATGCAACCTGTTCCATGAGGCACAACACCGCGTGGCCAGTGGTGGTGGAGTGCTGATGAACTTGGGCCACAGAGGCAAGGTCAGGGATGCACATGTACAAGATCCAAAGAGCAAACAGGTGTGCTGGGAAGAGTGGGACCACAGCAGGGCCGTCTAGTGTCACAGCAGAAGTCCTTGTCCCCTCCCCTCCTGTGTGCTAGCCCCTCACAGCCTGCTTGTTAAAAAGCCATAGTCTCTTAACATACTTTGGGACTTTCTGGGACACACTGAGACTTTACATTAGCAGGGGAGCATTCCCTGCCGTTGTTTTTAAGTGATGGTGTGCAGGCTGCACTCAGCGAGCAAACCCAGCAGCGGCAGGTAGGGAAAAGGAGAAATGCAAAATAATATAT
This sequence comes from Herpailurus yagouaroundi, assembly GCF_014898765.1. NCBI lineage: Eukaryota > Metazoa > Chordata > Mammalia > Carnivora > Felidae > Herpailurus > Herpailurus yagouaroundi. The sequence goes on along the minus strand of NW_024412432.1, from coordinate 2,486,114 downwards.
CCATGTTGAATGCTGCTGTTAAGATCAGAAATGAATTTGGCTGAATGGCTAGAATTTCATGTTCATTGGGTTCTCCATTTGTGCAAACTTAATGTGTTTGTAATTTTTAAACGTTTAAAGATAAAGCAAGGGAAGCAGCTTCCTACAGGAGCCATAGGTGCCTGCTCAGGCTTGGATGTTGACGTGCATCAAACCAAACCCTGGCTCCCAAACCACAGCGACAGAAGCAACATGGTTGACTCTCTCTCTGACCTTGACTGATGTATGGTGTTGGTGACACAGTGGCTATCAGAGCCAAGTCTAAGGTATTAGCCAAGTTACTGGAACTAATCTCTTGTCTTACATATACAGCAGTCTCTGCTCATTCTGTGTGATTCCATTTATTTTTCAGGCACAGTAACTCCTCTGTGAGACTCTGTTTTTCAAACTCTGCCTGCAAGGCCCCACAGAGTTTACTGTTTAATTTAAAGGTGTTTCCTACCTGACACAGAGGTTCAGACTGCTTGAAGAACCACTTAAATTCTTTTCTCAAACTGGTCTTTAGGAGGTTCCAGAGTACACCTTTTTTTTTTTTGAGAGAGGGAGAGAGAACATGCACGTGCAAGAGGCGCAGAGAGGGCAGAGAGCGAGAATCCCAAGCAGGCTCCTACTGTCAGCACAGAGCCCGACACAGGGCTCAATCCCAAGAACCGTGAGATCATGAGCTGAGCTGAAATCAAGTCAGACCCTCAACTGAGTCACCCAGGTGCCCCAGAGTACACTTTTAATAAAAGTTAGAAAAACTACATTTAAGAAAAGTTTAAAAATCACTTCAGAAAATTAGTCTGTTAGATAGTAAGCAGGCTGTCAGGGAGCATTCCCATAGAAGAATTTTTTGTTCTTTGAAATTAGCTTCATGGAAAACACTCAAATTGAAGTAAGTAAAGAAAGAAAATTAGGTAAAAGCTGTAAAAGAGCCTTGGGAATTGTGAAGCGTTAGCAAGCATGGGATCTGGGGTGTGTGGTGATTCAGAGGGGAGCCCCGGCAGTGTGGGGAGACGAGCGAGCTGGTTGAGGGGTCACTCTTCCTAAAGACCTCATTTCCTCAGTGTCCTGTCACTCACCCATGCGTGATGCCTAACCATCCGCGTTTGTGCTGGGCCCACCGGCTCAAGAGACGCTCTATTTCAGAAGGAGTTTAACTCAGGCAAAATGGGACTCAGAAGCCCCACATTCAGGAACATCCTAGATTTCCGGGCAGGACCGGGCTGAAGCAGGCCTGAGCCAGCTCACGGGGACCTCCCAGCTCTGTGTTCTGTGACATGGTGCAGGTAGATTTGGAGGTTGAACATTTTACCAGCACACTTAGACCTTTCCTCACTCCAGGGGCTGGGGTTTGGGCTTCCTTCCATCCTAGAGCAGGTGACCAGTCTGTAGCATGTAGCCATGCCAACTCAGCCCACCCTGTTTTTGTAAATAAAGCTTTATCTGAAGATAGCAGATCTCACACCATGTATTTACATACTGTCCAGGCTGCTTTGGCAGTACAATGGCAGATGGGCTTTGAAAAGCCAAGAAACACTCACCCTCTGGCCCTTGACAGGAAAAATTTGCCAACTCTTGTTCAGAGTTCGATACAAAACTGGTTCTGGATGCATGAAAATTGTCAGGTTGAAAAGAGATTGGGGTTTTGGGGGGTGGGCTTCTTCTCCAGCAATCTCTCTTTGCTGTTTCCAGGAGAGAATAATTACATGAGAGGGAGCACTAGCACATCCTAACAAAGGTCATGGTCATATTACAGGGAGGTCCCACTGGGTCATGGGACTTGTCCCCTTGAGTCTGAGACATGGATTGGGAATACAAATGACCCTGTGAGGCAGGTGCCAATTTTTGGGCACTGCTGGAAATCAGGGGAGCAGGGCAGAAGCAGTTCAGCTTGGCCAAGCCCTTTGGGTAATAATAACTTTCTTGAAATGGCAGAAATGCCAGGGGGCTGGGGCACAGCTAAGGGTTTTGTTTTCACAGGTGGTTTGGGAAACTCCCAGGTGCCTGGTCCTTGGGTGTACTTCCGGCAGGACTGAAGAGCCAGCTTCCCTGGGCCTCTCGGCCGCTCCCTGGTGGTGCCCCAGCTGCTTCTCCCAGGGGGAATCTCAGACTCCTGAATCCCCTCCCCAGCCCACCCGAGAGAGCCCAGCCCTCTCACACACCTGCCTTCCCTCACACACCATCCAGGCTGCCCTCTCTATCTTCAGCACAGGCGCCTTGCTCTGTCATTTCACCAGTTAACAAACACTTCCTTGGAGATGATACTCCCAAGATTTCATAATTTCAATAAGTAACAGAACTTCTGAAGTAGTAAAAGCCAGAAACTGGCACTCCAGCTAAAGTGACAGTATATGGGACTCTTCGCTACTCACAGTGGGTGACCTCATTTTCACAATAGCCCAGAGGAGACGCACACTTACAACCCACCCACCCCCACCCCCCACCCCCCACCCCCCACCCCGGGAGCAGGGCCAAGCTGACGGAGCTGCTGAGTGGCTTACCTGGGTCTCCAGCCTGGGGCCTTAGGCTCTGTGACTCAGGGCCCAGTGGGTCATGAAATCAATTGAGTACCAACTAGCATAAAGAAGAACAAAATACCTGAGTAGGGGAAAGGATTAAGCAAAGAACCATGTTTCTGTCTATGTGCATGTATATCCACATGTATACACATCACATGCAGGGGACTGTTTGGACACCTAGGCCACATGTCTACCACGTCCCCCAAGGCTCAGGCCTGTTGTCACAGACACAGCCCATCCTCTTGGAGAAGTCCCTGCTGAGGTTCAGGGATCCACCATCCTGGAGCAGTTATGTGGATTATTGGAGGGTTTTCATTCTCTGTCACCAAAAGTGGGTCTGATGAATCTGCTTCTGCACACCTACCCTTCATTGTCCGCCCCCCCAACTCCCGATTCTAAGACCTGCCCATCTGGACCCAACCCCAAAGGACCAGTCACGTTGTTTGGCACTCTGGGGAGAACAATGATGTCTGTGCACTCATTGTTCGTGGGGGCTTTGGAAACCTGGAAACTTCTGGAATCCATTTCCATTGGTGCAGATTAGCATGTGTTTTAAAACCCACCTGTGCACTGAAACATCCACATCATTTTTCTGTTCAGAGTGTCCTTTGAGCAGAACTCTAGAAAGCAGATTTTCAGACTAATTTTTATCGGACCAAAGTATTTGTGGGCACACAACCGTATATGCAGGTCTGTCTACCACAACTTCATTGCGACATTTCAGGAAGAACCAGGAACCTAAGTTCTCTTTTTCCATATCCTTCATCAGTCCCGTGCCACATGCTCTGCTAAGTGCTCCGTGTGTGTGCTGGGAACCCCCTGCGTGGCCATTGTGGGGTGTGCCTGCTTGTCCCGGCACTGCTAGGGGAGGTGGGCCAGGACCCATCCTGAAAACGCAACGGTGGGGAGATGGACACGTCCTTGGAAACAAGGCCTCCGGTACCCTCCCACACACACTCGGTCCCAGGCAGCCAGAGAGAGGGCACGGGCACTCAAGGTCCCTGGGACTCCCCTCTTTGCTGCCGTGGGCAGCTCTGTCCCTTTTCTCATTCTCTTCAGGTTCTTGGCCTTTCCTTCCCTCCCCACGTGGTCCTCACCCCCTACTTCTCCATCCAGCCTGATCACATTGATGGTGTTCGGGGCTAACCTGTTGGCTGACTCCGGGTTTTCGGGTGATTCCTATGGGGCAGGACTGGGAGTGATGTGAATTTGAGTCTAGTTCAAAAGGTCATTAAAAGTTTTCATCTCTATCAGCATAACTGCGGTGTAATAAAACGTGACTCTTTGAAGTGTAATTTGGTCAGTGTTGGCGTGTGTGTGCACGTGCAACATTGGAACTAAATGAGCAGAGTCGAGAAGCCACAGGTGCTGTGGGAGGGCTGCTGGGCCCGCACTGTCATGTACATGCACGATGTTTATTTTTCATCTCATGGAGGAAGTTAAAAGTCCCAAGTGACCACTACCCCCATTAACTAATTAATTAATTAGAAATAAGAGCAAACGTACAGGATGGACAGCTCTCTCCTCAGAGACCTGTTTGAAATTCTCTGGCTCTGGCTCCACAGCATGGAGAACCTCACTTTCCCCATTTCCAGAGGGGGCAGGAACTTAGTACGAGTATGTGACAGCCTCTGTCAAGGACTGTTCAAGTTTCTCAGTGATCTGGAGAAGGACTATTCTGGCAGTGCCCACTATGGAAATAATTGCTAGGAAAAATTAAGATAGGTGTGACTTTGCTGCCAGCTTTTCAGCAAGACCCCCATTACGTGTGGTGGCAAGTGGCCATGCGAATTGGGTCCTCAAGTTTAGGGGATAAAAAGTGAGAGTTTTCTTTGTCAGCGAAATACGAAGAGAGGTAAAAACCCTGTGCGCAAGCAAGAAATGTGTCAGGCCCTTAGCCTCACACAGCATGTCTGTGATGTCTTTTAAACATCCTGTCACTGAAATACTGAGATGCACTGAGTTCTTTTGTAAAGAAAAGGCTTGTTGTTTTTTCTGCTCTTAGAGGGGAGGGGAGGGGAGCCTGGGCTGTGCTTCCTGGATGCCATGTTGGCCCTCAGGGGTCAGAAGACTAGATCTCTTACTAATCGTGACAATAAACCCTTTTTAACAGTAAGAGAAGTGGCAATACTGACTTCATGTTGGTGTGAAGGAGCCTTCACTTGGGGCTCCTGGACCTTCACCCGGTGTGGTGGGACCACCCCACCTTCCGCCAGCCTGGGGGGTCTGTCTTTACCAGGAAATAGGCCCTTGTTTAGGCCTTGTTATCTCTGTCTGTGTAGATTGGGAGAGGAGAGCACGGGAAGAGGAAATGAGAGGCTGAACCCTCCATTTCAAAATCAGGTCTAAAAAATATAGCCTCCCCAGGTGTTAGAGTGCAGAGAGGTACAGTGTGGGCACGTCACACACACCTAGGCGGTCAGGTCAGAGCACTTGGAAAGCCGACGGAGCTCTCCATCACCCCACCAAAAGCTGGTGCAAGCCTTCCAGTGTGCAGGTGTGAGAGGGGATTGCTCTTCCCCAGGGGGCATCCCACCAGGCCACACCGACTTGCCGGTCCTTCTGACCTTGGGGAGCTGGCCCCCACTTTCACCAAGCTCTCAAGATATGGCCAGCGGTATCTGAGGTGTTTAGGTTACCGTGATAGGGAGAAAACGGGGCGGGGGCCCGGGGGCGGGGGTGGCGTCTAAGTGTGCTGGTCAGGTGCTCTCCAGGGCTCAGCCTGTGGTACTCGAACCAGAGTGTAGGAGCAGGGGTCTGGTGGTTCTGGTGGCTTCTGATTAGCGTAATGGGACGAGCTGGCTTGGAGCTCTGTTCAGTTGTCTTTTTTGTGAGACCGTTTTAGGGACTGCCCTTCATGGTCTGTTCATTTCTATTGGCTGTATAGGAAAGAACATTCTGTGGAAGATGGAAAGATTGCCAAGACCAGTGCAGTCCAACCTCTTCCCATTTCTTGTGATGCTCTGAGGCTATTAGCTCATTTCCATTCGCCTCTGAAATTCCTTCGTAGATGTAAATTCATTGGCATCCTGTCCTTAGAAGTTCAAAGGGCTCGGCTGCCCACAAGCAAAAAGCAGCACCACCAGATCCCCGGAGTTAACACCCAGTCTTGGAGAGGATTGTAGCCCAGGGGAAGGATTCTTCCCAGAAGATTTGTTTCTTCATACTTACTTGTTTGTGTACAAATCTATTTATAGTAGATTAAAGGAGAGATCCGGCCAGCAGTGGGTAATGATATAATTTACAGGGGCCCCAGTCAGAATGTTGAAATTGCTTACATTATCCCATTGCCACAAATGGATTACTATGCAGGGTCTCCTTTTTTCAAAGACAACGAAAAACAGAGGGAAGGAAGGAAGTTAGGTGCTTGTAATCACTTCCATGTATGGCTGATGTTGAGCCAGGAATGGAAAAGAAAGTGGTGAACTCCTCACTGGGGATAATTGAGAGGGCTTTGAGGCATTGGCCTGCAACTAGATTCTGAAAACCAAATTCGGGTAGACTCCAGCTAAAGAATGTGCCAGAAGTGCCAAGAGCTGGCTGGGGCTCTGCCTGCATCAGCAGAGCTAGCTAGTGTTGGGACTAGACCCCCATATTGTCTGTAGGGGCTGGAGCTCCTGGCAAGTGCGTTCTGGTAAACCTTTAGTCAAGTGGATCTGGACTGAACGACGCCCACATTTAGCTTGTTCATTGGCGGCAGGCTGCACAGACCTGCGGCACAGTGCCCTGTTCTCCTTCCTGTCCCCGGGCGCCCTCCCCAAATGCTGCAGAGGTGAGCTGTGCATCTTCTCGGGAATGTGGAGAGCAGTGTCTTCCTGAATTTACCGTGTTCATTGTTAACAGTCAGCAGCATTGAACCAGATTGGTTATTGCAGGAAATTAAGCAGTTGCGGTTTTAAAGGGAACCTTCACTGGCTGCACGCTGGAGGACAGAGCAGTCACCTGGCTGGGATGTGCACTTCATTTCCCACTTATGTTTTGCATTTATCTGTTTTGTCTTGCAGAATTGCACTTAAAAACATCAAAACACCTAACTAAAACGTGTATTTTGCTCTCCTAAAATTGACAGCCTTCCAGTGAGGGACATGGTTCCTTTCTTTGCAGAAGAAATTAAAATGAGATTTGGAACGAAGTATCATTAATATTCTTGAGAGTGTAACTTTTGCTAATACAAATTCTGTCATTAAGATGGGCTAAGGAAAGCCACCAGCTTGTTGCTTACTGGATTTTCTCTCCTTCCTTAAGGTTCGCCATCGGTGGTGTGAACTCATCATAAAACATAAATACACAAAAGCGTACAAAGATGTGGAGAGATTCCTCCAGGAGGATCAGGTAAGTTTCATTTTTCAGCAGATGGGAATTCTTTTAATGCTGTCTCCTGACTGTCCAGTGCATTTACTAACACAGGGACCCAGCTCTTAACATCTTCTTCATCACAAATACTTAAGCATTTTCCAAAGATTTTTAAGAAGTAGGTAGGAGCTTACCTAACACATTTTGGAGCTGATTCCCCGTCTCCCCCCACTTTGTCCCCCTAAGGCATGCATTACACCTCTTAAAAGCTTTGGTGGTTTGACCCAGCTGTGGACCACTGTCATTACTAAATGACACACATGCAGACCTCACAGCATCCCCAAATCTCAGGTCAGGCTGTGGCTTAGCTGTCACGGTGTGTGTTCGTGTCTTTAGCGGCTCTAATTTAAAGTATGCGTGGACATGAGACTAGTCAGGGAGAGCCGGCCTGGCTAGGACAGTCTGGTCTATACCTGCACCAGCCACACCCTGCCACACCTCACTGTTCACCAGGGGAAGGCAGTCACCTTCCAAGGAGCTTGCAGGAAACATGTATGCGCATGAACGTGTTGGGGGGTGTCTGCCTTGCGTCCTCTGCACCACCCACGTCTGCCCTGCACGGCCGTGCATGGTGATGTGTGTTCTGTGGGTTCTGTCAGCTGCTGGAAGGCAGACCGCAGCTGGTTGCTGTTAGCGTGACCATTGTGAGCGAGCTTTCCGCCGGGTACTGTGGGCTGAGAGAATGGAGCCATGCTTCAGTGGGGGTGGGGCAAACAAAGGGACTTTTGATAGGGCCTGACTATGGGGGGCAGTCGGCAAGTAAGGGCTCGTTCTTCCCACAAAGAAAAGTACATGACTTTGTACTAGGAGAAATGTCACATTTGCACAGTTGGAGCAGAGGTGTTTGGAAACACAGACAACAAAGACAAAATATAAGAGCAACTTAAGGTCTGTTCTAAAAACCAGAAGTAACTCCTTTTTAGAGCCAAGACCGTTGCCAAATAAGGATGACCATAACTCAGCTTTTTAAGGAAAGGATTTTTGAGCCCCATACTACCAAATTTTTATCTTGTGCTAAAAGGATCTTTTGAGATCCGCCCTCTAATTTGCTCCAACAGAATGTAACCTGTGGTATAAGTAAGCTTGGAATCAGAGAAAAGGCAGAACCAAAGGGTTCTTTTGGTCTTCCAGAACCTAACTGGCTGTTTGTAAAACTGTAGGAAAAATGCAGATGTGCATGTCTGTGGACCATTGTCAGTTCCAAATGACTCACAGCATCCCCAAGTCTTGGGTCAGGCCGTGGCTTAACTGTCACAGTATGTGTCCCTGTCTTCAGTGGCTCTAATTTAAAGTATGTGTGGAGAACATTGTTTTGGGAACTGAAGAGGCGGTGTTTGCTGCCACGGCAGGGATGGTTGAGGGGCTCTGTCGGGCTGGGCTGACACAGCGGACATATTTCCCTGGGTGGGGTGACGTTTTCCCTGCCGTGGTGCCATGTGACGTGCTGGTCTTCATTCTCCAGCCGCACCTCAGGGCGTACTTCCCTGAGAGAGGTCCTGCAACCTGTGACACGCACACCACGCCTCGGAGGCCACTTTCAGCTACGCACGTTTCCGTGGTGGGCATTGTGGGGACCTCCCTGACTCTCCCTGGTGATCCCGACACAGTCATCCCTGGAGAAATGCTCATGCGTCATTCTGTCACCGATTAGATTGCCACCACAGTCCTGTTGATGGAATTGATTGTTAAGAATTCCAGGGGGCTTCAGTGTGAACAAGAAAGTGAAGGGATCGAAAACTGTTGGCTTCAGGACAGCCACTCGGCCGTCTTCTCTAGGGTCTTTGTAGTTTCCACGCGGGCAAGTGTGTGTTCCAGCAGCGCAGACCGTGTGCGTGTGGACGTGTCATTTCTTTCCCTTCTGTGCTCTGTGCCCCACAGGCCATGGGCATCTACCTCTACGGGGAGCTGATGGTGAGCGAGGACTCCCGGCAGCAGCAGGTCGCCCGCCGCTGTTTCGAGCTGACCAAGGAGCAGATGGACAGATCCTCAGCCCAGGTGGTGGCCGAGATGTTATTCTGAAGAGGTGATTCTCTCTCTTCCGTTTCTCCACTGTTCGGTTCTAACCAGAGATTCCTCGTAGGAGCCACGTGAGTCAATAAGGAGGCACTGAGCCACGGTCCTCCACTCCTCAGTGGCTGGTGGCCTGGGAGTGCAGGCAGAACTCACGCCAGGCTGGCCAGGTTGGCCCCAGGAGCAGAGGCTGCCCACCCGGGCGGAATCACTTCCCTGGGCACTGCTTTGGCCACTTTAGGTTTTGTTACTTGTAGGGACAAAAACACAGGAGAGCATTTGGAATAGGTTTGGACGGTGGAAGCACTGATCCAGTCTTCTGGTGAGGGCTCAAATGGGAGCACGTTGCTGGGTTACCTCGAACCCTGAGCTCCGTGCAGGCGTCTGGGTCCATCCCCAGCCCACCATCTGTATGAGAACATGAGGGGTCTGACCAACTTGAGGGCCTCCTGCCAAGGTGTGCCATGTGCTCTTCGACCCCGCTGTGCCTGGTTTATTTCTCACCTCACGTTGGAGTGGAATCTCCTCCTGGTCTACGCTGCAGTGCAAGTCCTAAGTTATTTAAGCTGCTTCCTGTTAATTGTCTTGGAATTGACCTACTAGATGTACATTCTAGGAGTGTTTAACTGTGGGTTTCTGCATTTCACAAGTCACGTAGCAGGGGTATGTGCAGCTTTGTTAAGTACAGCTGTGGGGCTGTGGGTGTATTGTCATTTGTTACCTTCTCAGTGTTTCTTCACGGTTTCACATGATGTAATGGGGCCCGTCTAATTCTGTCTTTTTTTTTAATTTCACATCAGATCTCAAGCATTTTTCATGTTCTACAGCTTATCGACAGGTAGAATTCTTAATGGTTATTAATATTTTATGTTGATATTCTTAACCCAGTGTCAGATTTTGTTTGCTTCTGATGTTTTGCTGTATATTAAGACCATTTCTAACATGTGTTAGTGTCTTAGTTATTTGAAAGAACTGTGATATGAAGGGGAGAAAAGGGATTTTTAAGTAGGATCCTCTTTTTCCATAAGAGTGCAGGAACCACATTTCCCAGGAAACAGAGTAGTGGAAATGATTACCATGGCTGTGCGTCCTGTATAGCGGGACCCAGACCCTTTCCTTGGTGGCTTCGGGTCCTTCAGGGCCGGGCCAGTTGAGAGGGACGGGTTCCCTTGTGGTGGGCCCCCTCTAGTAAGAGTATAGATCATATTTCTCTTTAGATTTTTGGTTTCATGGAGAGTTTGGGGTTCTTGAAGACTGAAACACAGTGGGGCGGGCTCTTCGGCCCACTCTCCCCTGTTCCAGCTTGTGGAGAACCACGGTGGGCACCATGGCTCTCCGTTCCTCGTCGTGAGTTTTCGGGGAGGTGGTCACGAGTCTGCTCCTTCCTGGGAACTCTTCCCGTTCCTGCCCCTTGTGGGTGAATGTGGGGGCCCCGTGCGTGCCCCGCCCCTCGGCCGTCCCTCAGCGACGACGGCACCTGCCGGCCCCGCGGATGCAGACGGCAAACCCCGCAGGGGCAGCCGCTCGTTGCCTTTTTAATTTTGTGCTCCAAGGCTGCACAGAGCCCTTTCGATTTAAGACACTGGGCCTCTGGGACGCCAGGTAAACGCGCAACAAGGCGAAGTCAAGGCCACGCGGTAGCGGGCGGAGCGGTGTCGGCGCCTGGTGCGTGAGGAAGCCAGCGCGTGCGGTGCGGGCGGTGAGCAGGCGCGGCGCTGCTCCGAGTGCTCTGGCTGCTTGGGTTCCTGGCATGCTGATTTGTGACTTCAGATTAAAATCACATTGCCAGGGATTACCACGCAACCACGACCTTGGCTGCTCCTCCGGAAGCCATAGTTCTCTCTCTCTGCAGTTCGGAGAACACGCTCATCTTGTAGCTCTTCTCCAGAAACGGAAGAAGCCGACGGCTGTGGAAGATGCTCGCCGGCCCCCCCCCCCAATGTGCCCAGCCGACGACCTCTCTGACGAGGTGCAGAGCTTAGCTGATTGGTGAACAGTGACTGGTTTCCGCTTTGTTCACAGTGGCTAAGTTCTGCACCTGAAGAGAAGGTGAGATGGGGACAGTTAAGTTGGAGCTGCTGGGGCAGAGGCCGCCGCCGGGTGGTCCGCTCAGGCGCCGGGCGCCGCTCCGGACGAGGCGACACCCGCGTGGCTCCGAGGATGCACTTTCTCCTGTCGTGAATGCACGAGTGTACCGAAAGTCTGCGGAAATATCAGTCCACTGATTAGACACCTGTCTGAACGGTCAAATGTATTGAAAGCTGCAAAAATTCTTCTTACATACAAACTAAAGCTAAATGCGCCGGCAAAAAGTCCAGACAAAACTGTCAGCAGTTGGTTGCATGTGAGTAGGGCTGTTGCTTTCAGAGGAGACCCCTGGTTGTGGTCTCCCCCTCCTCCCGAGCATGGTAACCTCTCTTTTGTGTTCGCAGCCCCGCGGGCTGGCGCAGGAGCTCCCAGCTGAGGCACTGCTTCCGGGCTGTCGATTGGACCCGCCCTCCGGTGCCTACTGAGCTGATATCAGTTCTCATTTTACACACTGGCTCAGTTCAGCAGGAACAGGAGTCGAGCCCTAGAGCAAAAAGCCTTCCTGTGTGTAAGTGCCCGGAGGCTCCGGAGCTGGGACTGCGCTCACCGAAGACCGCGCGCCTGGACCCCCGGCAGCGGCGGCGCCCGTCTGTATGTGGCCCTGGGGTGTGGATGTTGGTGGCATCGTAGTGATATGTTGACACGCAGGGGACGAGGGGACGGGCTTCCGCTCCTAAAGGCAGAACGCGGTTAGCGCTTCACGGGACCCTGGCCACGCTGCCTCCTTGTGCGCTGGGTTCAGGCTGCGGAAGCAGGTGCAAAGAATGGGGCCCGGGTTACGGTCGCTGGCTTTCACAGCCGTGTGTGAGCAGTGCGGCTGTGAACCCCACTGTGGGGTCGTGAGGTGCGGCGGGTCTCCTCCCATCCTCTCAGTCTTCTCTCCAAAGTGGAGAGCGAAGGCACGCAGCGGTACTGGTTTACAAGAATTTCTCCGTTGTTACCAGGCTGTAAATTTTATTGCTGTTTCCTTTGCAGGAAAGATCACAGCGAGATTCTTTTTCATGCATCTACTCCTAGCCCTGGTGGGACCAGGATCGCATTGACCCTGGACATCAAAGGAAGGGTATTGGGGCTGCTAAAGCCATCAGCCAGCAGCGTCCAGGCCTTGGTGCTTCTCTTTCCAGAGGCTGCTGTCCCTGGAGTTCACGGACCGCGTGGTGCCTTTGTCCCCCGCCCTGAACTTGCCACCCCAAGACACGGAATCTGAATTGGATCTCTTCTGTGAGGTCAAGGCAGTTCTTTCACACCAACGATGAAAGCTGTCTGAGAAAAAAATCAGAAAAACTGCTGAACTTGTTGCGTGGATCCTCTCAGCATATGGCTGCACTGGATGTTTTTTAAAATTCCAGGAAGTCAGAGATTCTGTATACTGGGATCAGTGAACACCATTTGGTATTCTTCTCTGGGTCATTTCAGAAAGATCCTACAGGATTGTCTTGATCGCTAGGTCTTGTTCTTTAGCTATTTCTGAAAGGGCAGGGTAAGAATCCAAGATGTGTTCATAATAAAACATGATTGCTATTTTTGTATTCCTGCGTGCTTCTGAATTTCATACTTTTTATTATTTTTTAATACTGTTTAAAAAGAAAAATGACGTTACCCCAGGGGTATTCTCTGCAACCTGATACCGTCCCTCCTGTCCACCGGTTGGTCTGTCACCCTCCCAGGTGGCCATGGGAGCGTGAAGGGTATGCTCCTGCTCTGATGGCGCACACGTGCACACACGCACACGGAAACCAAGCTTCCAGGCGCTGTTCTGGAGGGAGGGTGGTGTGAAACCGCAGGAAGCCCTAGTGGTTGGTACCATCCCGAGATTGTGCCAGAGCCCGAGCTGGACGAGAGCAGCCTCAAGTGCGGCTCCAGGCTGTGTTCACCCGGCTCTGCATCGGGCTTGTGGGAGGAAGCGTGGTTTTAACACATTCCTTCATTAAAAGCTCTTGGTCTCCAGAATTCTTTTAACGGTGACTGTTACTCTAGAAGGTTTCCTAGGGGTTTGCTCTTCTCTGTTACATGCGTTGCATATGATTGTATGTGCTTTGTTAGCCATAGTGGTACAAGATTCAAATTTTGGGGGCCCTCTGGGTGGCTCACTCAATTGAGCACCTGGCTCTTGAGTTTAGCTCAGGATCCTGGGGCCATAGGATCGAGCCCCTTGTTGGGCTTCACGCTGAGGGTGGAGCCTGCTTAAGATTCTCTCTCTCTCTCTCTCTCTCTCTCTCTCCCTCTCCCCCCGGCTTGCATGTTCTCTCCCTCAAAAAAGATTTTTATTTGTGAATTTGAATAAATGCAAGAATGCTGCTTCCTGGGAAGCGTTGGGATAAATGACACTGTCTCCCTCTGGTCTGTGTGAGTGTTTGGCTGTCTCAGGTGGAGCAGGAAGGGACCCAGAGGCACCGACAGCACTTGCCCACCTGGCTGTGTGCACAACAGCCACTCACTACCTCCTCGTGGGCTGTGGGCAACCAGCCGGCCCAGTGCTTAGCCTCTTCTTGTGAAAGCCTCCTTTGTCCTTAGAAACCACTGAGGCAGAGCTGAGCTACCGCACGCACGGGATTTTGCACCAAGACAGCTAATTGCCTTGCTCCCGTGATCCCAAGTCCTCTGGGGTCATCTGAACTGACGCCCCCGGTCACGGCTTCGGCTGAGTCCCGTGGGTTGTTTGCCTTCTCGGCTTGCAGACGCGGGCATCCTTACCTGTGTCGGGTGTGGTCCCCACAGGGACCACAGGGAAGGTGAGGGAGGAAGAGTGAGTGGGCCTGCACGGAGACCTCCTGTTGGTGCTCCGACCACACCCCGTGATCCACCCCTTCCGAGTTTCTTCAGAATCTCGAACAGGTTTTCCTAGCTTGCACCTCAGCATCTCCTAAGAGGACGGCAGCGAGGGTGCGGAGGAGGAGCCCGCGGCCAGAGCCTGGCGGGGCTGCTGGATTGCAGAGTGGCCGCCGTCAGCCAGGAGGCAGGTCTCTAAGGCCGGCATGCTACTTTTTTAAATGTTTCATCTGCTTGCAGAAAAAAGCTTCACGCTGGTAACCGTGGCGGGTCACCTAGGGCGTGTAGTAGGATTTGAGTTGGAAAGCACCCTTGCCCTCCCTGGGCTGCTTTTCTTCACATGACCACGTGGCACTTCCCAAGAGTGGCCTCGGTCCAGGCCGGAGAATTCGCAGAAGACCCAGGAGCCCTGGGGACAGAAGATGGGCTGTGGTGGAGACCAGGATCTGGGTGTGAGCCTGCCCTATCCTGGTTCCCACTGTGGATCTCGCCTCGACGGGTTTAACAGGCCAGATCCCCGAGGTGTCCTACTAAGTGACAGGCAGCGTATGAATGTGGGTCCACGTCTCAGGATTTTCCTCCCTGGGACTGCACCACATGCTGTGGCCTGTGCACTCAGTGCTGCACTTGTCAGGGACGGCCCGCCTCTTCACCAACGGGCTGAGGGTTGACAGGCCTCACTCTTCATCCCATTTGCTGTCAGAATGGGCCTGGGCCAGGGTGGGGTCAGGTGACCCCAGGTGACCTGCTTTGGGAAAATGGCAACTTGAGTCAGATGCACTCAAGTCACCGTGGAGGAGTCACACAAAACCTGTCTGCATGGCAGTCTGGCACACTTTCTCGGTGCCACAGTTTCTGCTGTCTGCTCCCCCGGACCCCGTTTCTGGCCTTGGTGGTTCCCCTGACCCCTGCCACGATTCCCATGTGAAGCAGATGTGACGGGATGAACCATCCCCAGAATGAGCGTGGGAAGTAAACCAAGAGGAACAAGCCTCTTACCAGCAAGATCGCACATCCCCAACAGAGGGTCCCACAAATCCCCGTGGGTTCCCTGGTCTAGCAAAGCAAAGAAACACCTAGCAACCGTGGTGCCTGCCCCTTACGGCTTCCTTAAGTGGTAACTCTGACCCCGAAACACTCAGCCTTTACTGGCTGTCAGGAACCAGTCGCTTCACGGGGGCTGTCGGGGGATCCCCACCAGGAGTGGAGTCTGTAAGCAGTCTCCCTTCTTGGGAGGAGCCCAGGCCCGCCGAGCCCTTGCAAGGGATGTGGGGGATACTGCGGGAGCCTGCCACCACCCCAGCCAGGTGGTCAAGCACAGGACGGGTGGTGTTCTACCAGAAATTATCCAAGAAGCAGTCTTGTTCTCTGAGTTGACTGGTGCACTGCCAAACACCGTCCACCTCTCTAGAACCAGGGGCCACCACCCCTCAGTGAGCAGACGCTGTGTCTTCCAAGAGCAAGTCGGGCTGGGGACAGGAGCCCATCTCCCCGGTTCACCTTGGCTTCCAGCATATTTGGCAGCGGCCAGGCCTCTGGTGTCCCCTGGGTCCTCCACCCTGTGCTTGGCCTGGCTGGGCCCTGGCTGCCACCCCCTGGCCAGCCTGAGGTGGTCCTGTGCCCCCTCTTCTGCAGTTAGGCTGAGGGGCCGAGCTTCAGAAGGAGGAGGTGTGGGAGCCCCCGCTGCCTGTCCGGCTCCCACCACCCGGCTTTGGGCCTCAGCCAGGGCCGAAGTGCTGGGAGCTCTGTCTGTACCAGGACTGGAAATGGAGGTGGGGAGGCAGGGAAGAAATACAAGGGAAGATGTTTCAGTTCTCCCTCTTGGCCTCTATTTTAGGATTACAGGGTTTCAAAGCATTTATTTTTATTGGAATTTCAAATCAAAACATCGAAGTAATAGTCTCCATCCCAAATGAGGTACAGACATGTCACAATAGCAAGAAGAACCCGGTACCCCAAGTATAGGCACCAGAAATAGTAAACTGCATCCCTAACCTTCCACCATCCCTTTAAAATGAAGAACAGATGGGGCGCCTGGGTGGCGCAGTCGGTTAAGCATCCGACTTCAGCCAGGTCACGATCTCGCGGTCCGTGAGTTCGAGCCCCGCGTCAGGCTCTGGGCTGATGGCTCAGAGCCTGGAGCCTGTTTCCGATTCTGTGTCTCCCTCTCTCTCTGCCCCTCCCCCGTTCATGCTCTGTCTCTCTCTGTCCCAAAAATAAATAAAACGTTGAAAAATAAATAAATAAATAAAAATAAAATGAAGAACAGAGCTCCAAAAGAGAGGCTTCAGACAGATGTTTCCAGTGCGTTCTGGCTTTCTTCCCTGGCCTGCCTGGTTCAGTGTGGACACTTGGCAAAGGGTGAGTGCAGGCTGTGCCTCCGCCTGGGTTGGAGCCGTGGGGAGCTGCGTGGGGAGCTGCGTGGGGCGGCCCATCTCACAGTGCCTGCCTCGGCCTCAGTGGGCCTCACCGAAGACACCTGAAACCCACCGGGCAGCTGGAAAGCAAAAGCTGAGTGAGCTGTGATCAAGGGCCAGTGCTTTTAGAGCTCTATGTTCTGGGCCAACCACTTGCTCATTCAGTAGATGAGCGGCCGGGTAGGAGAAGGAGGGGCATGAAGGGGGTCTGACCACCCCTTCAGCAGGGCAGACCTACACTGGTGAGTAGTCTGTCCCAACGGGCCTCCTGCTTGACAGATCTCTGGGCACCCCAGGCCTGTGGCCTCTGCTAGCCAGCCTGCTTGGGGTGACAGGGCCCACCGCACCCCATTCCTGAGAAGTAAGAGAGGGGCTGCTGCAGCTGTCACAGGCAGGTGACAAAGTGCAGCTGCTTTGGGGTTAGATGGTCCATTGGAGTGCCCTCTCCTCAGGACACCTTGGGCTGAACCGGCTCCTGCTACAGAGGGGGAGGTGGGGGGGCTTCAGTGCGGGGTGGGGGCGGGGTGCCCAGCTATGGTAAAGACTCCATACCTAAGGGACCCTAGACTTCTGGAGCCCCTTCAGCCCAAGGTCGGGGCTGGGGGGGTAGAGAGAAGCCTGAGGGAGGTGTGGGTTTAAAGGGCTGTCTGGACCTCCCAGGGTGGTGCCCGAGGCCAAGCTCAGCGGGGAGGGCATGAACTCATGGCCCCCGCCCCAGGCCACTGTCCTGAGGACAATGACCTGGGCCTTCCCTGGATGGGCCCTGGGGGTTTACAGGGTGGAATGGGAGGAGAGGCGGATCCGGGCTATTCATAGGCGGGGGTTTTATAGATCTTTTCCCACCCTTTGGTGCTGTCTGGGAGATTGATCGGCTAATAAGGCATTTCTGTTCCAGTCCAGAGGGTGTGAAAAAAGAAGGAGGTGGCCATCAGCCGAGCCCGGGGGCGGAAGGAAACTCCTGTAAAACTAGACGTTCCCAGGACCAGCACTGGTAGCTGAGAGCCTCCTGCCAGGATGGCGGGTGGGGATCGGGCACCCTGGTGTCGGAGCACGGGTGCAGAGGACCTGCCGGAGCAGCCCACGCTTGGGAGCCGGGCCTGGGAAGGGCTGGTGATAGCAACAAGACCGGCGTGTGTGTGCGTGTGCGTGTGCGCGCATGCGTGATGCAAAGCAGAACGCAGAAATGCAGGTAAAAGCCTCTCCGGCCGCAGATTTCCATCTGTCCCACACAGAGCACGTGAAACTGCCCTGGTGGAGATAAAATGAGCCCAGGGCTTTGGCTCCTCAGCCCCCAGGACTGGGAAGGGACGGAGAACTCTCAAAACGCCCGTCCCGCCACCTGCCCCAGCTCCCTGAGTCCCTTCCGACGGCTCTGCCACTTTACTCCGCTGTCACACTGAGGGGGTGCAGGATGCCGCGGTTTCTCTTTTCTTAAGCCTCCTTGTGCTCCTTTTGCCGGCCTATGGCGGTGGCTCCTCTGCCAGAGCCCAGCCCAGGAGGCGTTCCTGTCTGTGGGCGGTGCGGGAGGTGCCGGAACCGCATGTGGCTGGGCCCTGGCAGTACTGCCAAGAGCCCCGTGTTGCAGAAAGTTCTTTTCCGTTCTAACAGTCTTCCCTTGTTGCACCGGGTCTGGCAGAACAGGCCTCGGGGGCAGGAGTGTCCTAGGACTGGAGAGGATACCCCCGGAGATGGGAAAGGCAGAAGGAAAGAGAGCCCTCTGGGCTAAGACCTCAGCGCTCCTCAGCCTGATGCTTCAGGCTCCACCACCCGACCGCCTGATTTCAGTCTCCCAGGACTTGAACATCAGGTACGGTAAGGAGAGGCTCTCAAAGTAAGTGTGTGTCATGGGGATAAATGAGAGGATAATTGGGATGTTGGGTCATGGCCCACACCCTGCTCCCACCGGGGATGCTCGGGAAACCCCAGTCCTCAGGCCATCTTCCCTGTAAGTCTGGCATCTGGATGCAACCAGGTTGTCTTTCAGTAGAAGACTCAATGTTCAAGGCTAGAACATAAGTCCCTTAAATAAGCTGTAAAATGGCATGGTGCTGAGCAAAGTGCGGGAAATACCAGGGAGGGTGTCCCCTTGTGCAGCTCCAGGTGGCCCTGAACACCCGTTCCCTCCTAGCACCGGTTGACGTAAGCCTGTCTTGCAACAGGCAAACCTGAATCCACCTGTATGTGTTGCTGAATACAATTTTTTTTTTCTTGGTATACATCAAAGATGCAAACAAATAGAAACAATATGTAGAGCAAAAAGTAGGTTTCCCGCCACATGTTCAGCTGGTCCCTTCTCCAAAACCTTCACCATTAGGAGCTTGACGGGCCTGGCCCCGCACAGACTGACTCCACAGATGCACTCCGGTAAGCGCACGTCCACGGCCCCGGCTCTGTGCCCACATGGGAGCAGAACGCACACCGATCTTTCCACGTGACAGACTTTCAAGATTGGCTCGCAGGAGGAGCTTGACTTCTGTTTGGACGTTCCTGTGGTCTGAACATCACACCCTTCAGGAGGCAGTAGTGGCACATAGCTGGTGGGCTCCTTTGCTCAGAGCCCGGCCCTGCCAGACGTCGTCTGTGCATCTCCCTGGGTTTGTTTCCTCATCTGTAAACTGGATAACTCTGTTAGGTGGTTGTGAGAATTTGATGAATGAATTGATGTAAAACCCTGATAACAGGGCCTAGCATCAACTGTTAGGGTGTGTGTTCCTCTTTGTTCATTTGTTGGTCTGTTTAACCGTCCCTTTACCGCGGGGCCTTCGAGCTGTTTTCAGTGAGCGCCTATTTGAAACAGTGCTGCAGGAAGTCTCCCTGGGCATTCTGGGTATTCACGGCACCAGTGTGTCTGTGGGTGGGTTCCGGCGGGGTCCGTGCAACCCGAAATGGAAAACGATGGCTCTGAAGAACTGGATATTTGTTAATGGAGAACAGGATATGTAAAATTTTTTTATTTAATATTTTAATTTTGGAAAATTTACATAAGAAAATTTACTGTC
Source organism: Herpailurus yagouaroundi (assembly GCF_014898765.1). Lineage (NCBI taxonomy): Eukaryota > Metazoa > Chordata > Mammalia > Carnivora > Felidae > Herpailurus > Herpailurus yagouaroundi. The sequence goes on along the minus strand of NW_024412432.1, from coordinate 2,466,935 downwards.
TTAACCATCTTCAAGCATACAGTGCAGTGGCATTAAGTACCTTCCCAGTGTTGTGCGACCATCACCACCGCCTGTCCACAGAACTTTTTCATCTCCCCAGGGTGAAACTCTGTCCCCAATAAACACTAACTTCCATCCCCAGACCGCCCCCTCCCTGCCCCTGGCAACCTCCATTCTGTCTCTATAAATTTGTCTACTCTGGGCACCTCTTATAAATATTGTGTGTAATCACACAGTATTTGTCTTTTTGTGTCTGGCTTTGTTCACTTAACAAAATATTCTCAAGTTTTGTCCATGCTATAGCAGGTGTCAGAGCCTCATTCCTGGTAATATTCCTCTGTCCGGATAGACCCCTGTGTTGATCCACTGATCTGTCGATGGACCCTTGGATCGTTTCCATCTTTGGCTGCTGTGTAGAGCCACAGGGAGCATGGTGGACAAATACTCCTCTGGGTTCCTGCTTTCAGTTCTTTCAGGGATACACCTAAAAGTGGAATTGCTGGATCATATGGCGATTCTGTTACCACACTGTTTTGGGGATGTATACATTTTATTTTTTAAATTTTACTTAAAAAAATTTTTTTTTAATTTTATTTTTGAGAGAGAGAGGCAGAGGTCGAGTTGGGGAGGGGCAGAGAGAGAGGGAGACACAGAATCTGAAGCAGGCTCCAGGCTGTCAGCACAGAGCCTGATGTGGGGCTTGAACTCACGAAGCACAAGATCACAACCTGAGCTGAAGTCAGATGCTTAACCGACTGAGCCACCCAGGCGCCCCAGGGATGTATACATTTTAAATATTACAATGTGACCACTTGTCCTTCTCTCTGTATGTGGGACAGTGCCTGTGTCCCACCCCTCACCCATCTGGCCGTGTCAGTCCTTTTGGCTTTTCCAACCATATCGATATGGGACAAAAAATTGAGTTTCTCATAGCCATGTTAAATATTTTTTAAAAGTCTTGCCAGAGTCCTTTGTATTTCTCCTGTTAATTGTGTGCAGTGTTTGTATCACTGGCCCATCAGTCTCTGGGTTGGGAGGCCTTCTATTGATGTAGAAGAGCTTTTACAGTTAGAAACTTAGTTATTTGTCATGTGTTGCAAATGATTTCCCCCAGAGTGTCATTTCTATTTAGATTTTTGGTTATTTTGTTTTTAAATTTTTATTTTTTTATTTATTTGGGGGGTGCAGAGAAAGAGGGAGAGAGAGAATCCCATGCTAGGTGTGGAACCTGACATGTGGCTCTATCTCACAAACCATGAGATCATGATCTGAGCCAAAACCAAGATCAAGAGTCAGACAACCAACTAAGCCATGCAGGTGCCCTGGATTTTTGGCTAAAGTTTCTGTATGGTCAATTTTATTTGTCTTCTGTGGTTTCTTTTTAAAAAAAAAAATGTTTATTTTTGAGAGAGAGACGGAGCCAGCAGGGGAGGAGCAGAGAGAGAGGGAGAGAAAGAATCCCAAGCAGGGCTGCACTGACAGTACAGAATCCGATGCAGGGCTCAAACCCACAAACTGTGAGATCATGCCCTGAGCTGAAACCAAGACTGACTGAGCCACCCAGGTGTCCTGGTTTCTGGGTTTTCTTTTTTAATGTTTATTTATTTTGAGAGAGAGAGAATGTGAGCAGGGGAGGAGCAGAGAGAGAGAGAGAGAGAGAGAGTCCTAAGCAGGCTCTATGCTGTGAGCACAGAGCCCAACTCAGCTCAATCTCATAAACTGTGAGATCATGACCCTAGATGAAATCAAGAATTGGACACTTAACTGACTGAGCTACCCAGGTGCCCGTGGGTTTTCTATCTTACATAGAAAGTGCTCCCATTTGGCTGAAGGGCCCCAAATGGAGAATTTGTGGAAGTTTCCATGTGATATGGGTGGGACCTCAGGCCCTCCCCACCTCGGGCAGGGAAAGACCCCCTTCCCTCCTCCCTGGCCTCCCCACAAAGGACTAAGAGGCCTTCTTGGAAGCTGTGGCCCTGGGACTTCGACTTGCAGACCCAGGCAGGGACGTGGGTGTGGGGGGAGGGGGAAGCAAGGAATTCTAAATGAAATAGAAAAACATTCTTTCTACATCAGGGAGGTTCTGCTTCTATAAACGGCTTTTTATTTATCTTAGTAATAGGCTCTCTTCCCAGAGTAGCAGCAGCCTTCCTACCACCCAGTTCCAAGCAGAACTGCCAGAGCCTTCTGTGGAGAGAACCCCAGCCCAGACTTCAAGATGCTGACATTTGGTAAAGAAAGAGGGTTGGACATTTTATTTTGGAATGTGTCTTTTCATCAAAGAAGTGGAGATCCAACTGGATTTCCCATCATCATCTTTTCCCTGTTGATCAAAATGCTTTTATCATATACTAAATCCCTTTACAGATCAATTCAAAAAATAATTATTGGGCATCTTTGATATGCCTGCAACTATTTCAGGCACCTGTAGTGGAGACAAGAATAGACAAAAGGTGTAAGTAGATTACCTGGTGTCTAGGAGTGGTGTGTCAGGGACAAAAGCCAAGGTAGTGAAGGGTGAGAAGTGGAGGAGAGTGGAGTGCAATTGTCAATGTCAGGGAGGCCTCATGGAGACGGTGACCTGTGAGCAGACAAGGGAACTGGCCTGCATGTCTAGGAGGTTCAGGACAGCCCGTTCAAAGGCCCTGGTGTTGGAGTACACCATGTGTGGAGTCACTGTTGGGGGCCCATGTGGTGGTGGTGGTAGGTGGGTGAAGGAGTTGCAGAGAAAATTAGGAGAAGTCAGAGAGTAAAAGGGGTCCAGATTGTGTGGGGCCTTAAAGCCATTTTAAGAATGTTGGGTTTTACTCAGCGTGAAGTGTGGAGCACTTGGAATGCCTGGAACAGCGGCATGCCATGTTGCACTGGAGAGAGATCTCTAAGGCTGCTTGCAGCAAGGTGGGCAGGAGCAGGGAGGCCAGGCAGATGACGGTGTCTAAGAGTGGAGGGCAAGAAATGGTCAGAATATTCTAATGGCTTGGATGTGGGAGTGAGAGAGAGAAGAATCACGAGTAACTACAGAATTGGGTCTCAGTCACTGGAAGATGGAGTTACCATCCACTGACGTGGGAAGATCGTGGGTTTAGTGGGGTGGCATGGAACTGGTGGCATCGGCTTTGCACATGTTAATTTGAGATGGTCATCCGACCTCCAGGGGATGCCCAGTGGGTAGTGGGACGCCCAGGCCTGTGGTCCAGGAGAGGGTGTGGCCCCTCTGCACAAAGATACTACGTGAAGGCCCAGTGCAGGGAAAGTACACAGGGCAGAGGTGCAAAGATGAAGCCTGGGAGCGCTCCCCGGGAAAAGGTCAGGGGACAAGCAGGGACCAGCTCTCCAGCTGAGGGGAAGCCCTAGAATGTTCTGCCAGCCAAGGGAAAACTGGCAGGGAGGAAACAGGGACTGATGGGATTAGAGGCTGCCCAGGCCTGTGCGGGACCTGAGGACTTCTGGCTGGGTCCATGAGGAGGGGCTCGCCACCCAGACGGGGGTCTCTCTGTGCAGCTCCCTTGGTCCTACCACACTGCGGTCACACTGCAGCCTTAAAGCACATGCCAGTGCTTGTTCCATCTCTTTATACCGCATTACACTTTACTGTCAGATTTTTCCTGCCTGTTCCTGATTGCTTATTTTTTCCCTAAGAATTTTGGATTCAGATTATCTAGTTCTATTAGGATCCTATTAAGTCTAATTTACATGTCTGAAACTGTTTGTGTTTCTCTCCAGGATGTCTTTCCGGAAACAACAAACCCCCAGCTAGAGCAATGGTTCTCCACCGGAGGGTGAGGGGGGTTCCCCCCAGACATTCTGGAGAGAGTCTTGTCGCCGCTGGGCTGGCACGTAGTGGGGAGAGGCCAGGGATGCTGCTAACACCCTCCAGCACACATGACACCCCCACATGGATGCACCTGCTCTACACTGTCAATCGCGCCACACTGGAGAAACTCGGCCTCAGGTGTCTGCGCACTGGCTCTCTGCCAAGGGCCCTTCTCTACCTCTTCTGGATTAGTAGTCGGGCTGTTTCATGGTACTCAACCTTCTCAAATGTTAAAGAGTAGGTGATACATATTGTGGAGTTTTTATTCTCTCTAGCTGCCTAGGCCCTGACCCCTTCCTGTAAGTAGGAGACCACTGGTATCCAAGGTGTCCAGTAATGTCATGGAAGCAAAATAAGCCAGACACGTGCTTTTCCAGGCGCCCTTCCAGCCAACGTACAGGTTGTCAGATGCACTGGTGCCCCAGAGTGGGGACAGGGACTGTGTCCCTGTGGGGGTGGTGGGCCTCACACAAGCCACAAAGGTTCTATGTGGCAGGATTTGGTGGCGACAGCAGGAGGTTCCTCACAGGTCATTCTGAAGCCAGGTCTGGGCACTGTTGTTAGCTGCCTGGCACCAAGTCCTGTCTGCCTGACAATTCTGTAGGCTTTTAGATACTTTTGATCAATTCCCTTTTACTTTTAACATTGTGTCCAATCCTGTGGCTTGCCACCAAGAATCCCGGCTGATATCCGTGGATTCATCATAGTGAGGGAAACACCAGAGGCCAGTGAGATGTTCAACACTGATTTAACTCTGCTTTTCTACAGAAAAGTTAAATGTGAAACTTTCCGCATAAAAGAATCCGAGTGCCCTACCCAAAACCCCAAATACAGGAAGTTATCATCATGATTATGTTGCGACTGGGGAAAAGGAAAGGCTGACATTGTAGACTTCATTACCAGTCTGTGTATGAGGGATAGGATTTGGACTCACGGTATAAAATTGTGGAACTGGATTTAAGAAGAAGGCCTTACCACACACATACTTATTTTGCCTTGCTTTTGGTTCTTTAGGAGTAAAGTGGCTTGGTGTGGAGTAATAAGTGACAAGTGTTTTGACAGTCTGTGGAATCCATGTGAAAACCAGTGTCAGGCAAGGAAAAGGCTATTGCCAGCACGCTGACGGGGCGGGGCGGGAGGGAGGGGGACAGGAGGGAAGAGAGTAAAAGAAGGGAGAGAAGCACAGAAAATTCATGTCTCTGCTTCCCTGGAAGCAAAATCAATTCGCATTCCTTGTCAAACAAGGACCAGCGTTCCTCACATTCGCCCCCTGCCCCTCTGGGTAACAGGACAGGCTCCGTTCTGATCTCCTTCACATCTCTGGCCACCGCGGTGGTTCCCCCTTTCAAGCCTCTGCTCGTGACTTCTCCACCGTGACAGAAGGTATGGTTTCCTCCTGCCCTCTAGACATGTTTCCATTTTTGTCCCAGCATCCTTGTCCCACCAGTGAGCAACGGGGCCAAGAAGTGCTAAAAATGCACAATGACATGAACAGCCCAGGACAGTTCAGCAAGGGGCTTCTTCCGAGACACATCTTGGCCACCTGCCCCCTGCTTGCTCAGGTGCCTCTGGCCAACGGAGAGGTGTGGGGTGGCACATCAGGAAGCAGAGCGACCATCCAGGAAACCCATGCCAGCTGTCTGACTGCAGAACCAGGGTGGGCTGGGTCCGGCAGATGCCACTGAATGGGGGGAGGGGGCGGGGGGATTCCATCCCATGACTCCTAGGGGACCCTGTGGAGGCTGCAGCATGAGGGTCACAAGTCTGGGAAACAGTGGTGCGCACAGCGGGTGTGGGCTGTGCTTTGTCGGACGAGCTCCATCTTTAGAATCGGGGAAGAACAATGTATACAGGCCAGTTCCATTTACACTGGGTGGTAGTATGGGAGGCTGGCTTACGGAAGAGAAAGACCTGTACGATGCACGTCGTTTTGTTCCAGCAGCCCCTGCCAACCGCCTCCCTGCAGCCCCCTCCCTTCTTCCCTGGCTGTGGGACCCCAGTTTGTAGGTATCTGACGGCAAGATTCTCAGGCCCAAAGGCTACGCCAAATTGGTCTTTTCTAGGGGCAGGTCTATACAGGTTTTGTGTGGCCTGAGCTCCCATAATTGAGGAGAGAAGGGAAGCTTTTTTCTGAGAAAGACTGTACTGTTTAGTGAATACAAACTCACATGTATTGTGACTTATTTATAATGAAAAAATAAATTCCAGATTTAAAAGAGCTAACATGCCACATGCCATGAAGTACCAGTGGGTGACAGCCTTTGCATTAATACGTGGCCAGTCATGCCTTTCCTCTCCAGTTTTTGGCAGCTCTGTCCTCTCTGATCACCTCTTGTTGGCACAGTGATTTTATACATTCCCACAGTCTCTCCAGCATGCTTACCTAAAACTTCATTACTAAGACTTTAGAAAGCTCTACTCAGCTTCCCGGCTTGCTGTGGGGAACACAGAATTGCAGAGCTGTTGTCAGGTCTCCGAAAACCTCTATCAAGTTCGCCCCAGACCCAAGCCAGAGGTCTTGGAAGGACTCTTCACACTTCCTCATTGTTGCTCCTGTGCACCTGCGGGCCTGTGGTGGCACAGGCCACCCTTCTGCTGTGCCACGGCTCCTGGGCCAGCACCAGCTGAACTGGTCGGGCTGGTGCCGGCATTCTTGGAAGCTGGTCCTCCACAGTAACTTCACTGTGCCTCCAAGTGGTGCCGAACCAACTTGGCTTCTCTCAGCTGGATCGCAGAAGGTGCACACTGCCCAGGGGCAGGGGGGACAGTAGGAGCACACGGAGGCATTTTTGCCAGTTGCAGTTAACGTTTCTTTACAGATTTACAAAACAGACGACCTTGGGAGCACAATGCCGGGGCCTCTCCCGGGGCCTGGGGAGGGGCCAGGTGGTGCAAGTCCCTGAAGCTCAAGCCTCATTAGTGTCCCAATAAATCTTATCAACAGGGTGGCAGCAAGCCCCATTCTGCAGTGGCTGGGTCTGCCAATGACATGAGGGTCTGGTGTGGGCTTGCGAGCAGAGACACGAGAACCTTCTTGGAGGCTGTCAGGCCTGGGCTTGGCAGCTTTCTTGAACTTGGAGAGAAAAGCCAGAACTCCAGTGAAGCTGATCTGCAGTCCTGACATTGTTGAGTGGCTGAATTAGCCACCTCTCTGGGTTTTGTGTGTCTGACACCATCAGGTGTCTTGCCTGTTTAAGCCACTCTTCACTGGATATTCTGCTGGCGGAAGCCAAAGGCACGTGCCTGGCACAGACCCTGTGCTGGAAAGAAACCCAGTCCGGTCAACCCCACATACAGCCTCTGGGCCTCAGCCCTGCTGCTTAATGCACACTGTAGGCCTCCGTGCTCCTGGCTCTCCAACGGGGGGAGGGGGGACAAGGCTCAGTGGCCTACAGGGCCTTCGCTTCGCTCATGCCACCTGCCTTGATGTGTATTCTCACCAGAGCCCTTTTCTAGCGAGATCTTCTTTCAAGAAACTGAAAAACACCCATGTCTCCAGACTTTCCCCCCCAAATCCAAGGCAACTGAATGAGGAGGTGGAGTTTCCAGCCTGCCCCTGGCTTTCTCTGCCCTGACTGGGTTTCCTTACTGGTAGCTGGGTATGGGCTTGCTCGGGAGTGGAGGGAGCACAAGGTGTCTGTCTTCTGGGGTTGTCAAGTGGAGGGTGTCGCTTCCCACCTTTCTGCCCTGTGCCTCCCTCCATCTGCCCTTTGGGAGGTTCCCTCCCCCTCAGAGAAGTGAATGGAATGATGGGGTAACCCCTTCTAAAGTGATGACCAGGGCCTGACTGCCTGTGAGGCTTTGCAGCTGCCCCTCCAGTTTGCGGAGCAGTCCTATTTTCCTTGGTTTCCCCCGTGGAGCATTCTCCCTCGTTAGTGGGAAAGGGCAAGGAGAGAAAACAAAATCAGTCCACAAACCAGTGCCTCCTAGTCCCTTCATGAAAGCCTTCACAGACAATGAAGGTTCACTTGAGACCCAAGAACCGCTTGGCTGCCAGATCAGATAGTCTGGTCAGGTGCTGACTCACATGTCCAAGGCTTGAGAGAACTTAGAGGCTTTGTAAAGGAACTGAAGATACTACAAACAGGCTGAGGTAAGGTCAGGACAGGAAGGAACCTTCCAGAAATGCAGCTTCAACAGTCTGAGGTGGGTAACAGTCTTGTTTATATTGTTTGCTGTGGAATACAGCATGACTGGATTTCTAGTGGAGCACACCCACAAGGGAATTTGATTCCTGGTGGGAATCAAGCTTTAGGGACTATTCACAGCCACTAAGCAGATTCCCTTCTTCATGCCCACAGAGGCTGGTCACAGCTTCCATGGCAAACAACATAGGAGAGATATCCTTGACTCTAAATGAAGCCTAAAACTCCTTTATCAAAACTACTACACATTTTGAGGAAGACTTTTTCTATGAAAGTAAGAATGCTGGTAGTCATGACTAAAGTATTTTATCAGTGCACTGTTCAAACTGCAGTATTTCTCAAAAGTTAAAAGTTCTTGAATTTTTCAGATCTTTAGGTAGATCCATATACCGAAACGGAAACTCCCCTAAAACCACGACCTCTAATACAACAAAACGCTACTCACACCTCAAATAGGAGCTCAAATTGCAGGAGACTCAGAGATTACTAACACTAACAAAGTAGCCATAAAAGTCCTGACTGATTCGACCCACACAAAAGAGTGTGTACACACAAAAGAGTACACAATCAATGCATATGAAGAATAAACTTGAGGAGCACCTGGGTGTCTTGATCTCAGCTCAGGTCATGATCTCATGGTTTGTTGAGTTTGAGCTCCACATCGGACTCTGCACCGATAGTGCCTGCTTGGGATTCTCTCCCTCTCCCTCTGCCCCTCTCCTGCTTGCTCACTCGAAGATTAAACTTAAAAAAAAAAAAAAAAAAAAAAAGTGAGGTCCTGGGAGGATTTTAGCTCATGTAAGAAAAAAAAACAAACTTGGAAGGGGAAAAAATTTTCAATTGATGTGAAATAAATATTAGGGTTACTTATTTTTTTTTAAATTTTTTAAAATATTTATGTATTGTTGAGAGACAGAGAAAGAGCATGTGCAGGGGAGGGGCAGAGAGAGAGGGAGTCACAGAATCAGAAGCAGGCTCCAGGCTCCAAGCTGTCAGCACAGAGCCCAACGTGGGGCTCGAACCCACAAACCGTGAGATCATGACCCAAGCTGAAGTCAGATGCTCAACCAAATGAGCCACCCAGGCGCCCCTGGGGTTACCTATTCTTTATTAGGAATTTCTAATTCCCACCTCAGTTAATTAGACAACTGAAATATAATGTCTTCTTCCAGAACATATCCTATATTCTCACATCAGTCCTCTCTGAGGCAATGTGAGCTCCCTTGGTGGGAGTGTTTAGCAAACAGAAAGCAAAAAGAGTTAGCATTGGAACCGGCTTTATTTCATTGCTAGGCAGTGCTGTTCTCCACAGCCGAGCTGGCTTGACTGCCCACCACAGCAGTGGCCCCAGTCACTACCACTTGCTACTGGGCCTGATGGCCTCTGCTTCCCCTCGGAGGTGCCCGAGAGACTCCTTAGTGAAGAATTTCTTAGGGAAGCAAGAGTGTGGCTTTATCTCAAAGCCCTGTGGATTAAAAGAAACACCAATAACAGTAGTCTGATTTCTGAAAAAAGAGATCTGTGGAAAAGGACTAAGTTACTTCTAAACTGATCAGTGGCTCATGACCAATTTCTCAGTCCAAAGACTTTGAACCACTCAAGTAATAGTTGTGTATCTTCATTTGATATAAGGAAAAAGCGAAATGAAAGTGTTCTCCTATTCAAGGCTTGTCTTCAGTGATTCTCTGGCAGCTGGGCTGAGCAGGTAGGGAATGCTCAAGGCACAATCTAGTCATGAACTAATAAGCCAGACTGAGTTTGGGCTAAGGAATTTGTCTTCTGACTTCATAAAATGTGTTCTAGCAGCTCTCACCAAGATGTCTATGGCTCATCCTCACTACTCGTTCCACGACGAATCAGTCTCATTGTTTCGTCATGAGATCTCGGGGAGCCTGCTGCAAGCACGGCAGCTCCATGTGCAGCCGGCCGATGCTGGATGTGACCGTGCAGCTCAGCCAGGAGCTCTCGGGCCAGTTTTCTTGACCTAGGTGCTTCCAGGCAGAGGCGATCCCATCTGTACAAGGTCTGGTCAAGAAAGCCAGCAATCTCGTGGCTTAGCTCATCGGTTGGAGCCATCTGCAATGAGTACAGAGGAGAAAGAAAACTAAAACACTAACTAGACAGATTCATCTCTTTGTCCAGTGGACCAACCGGACCCGTCCTTCCCCGAAAAGCAGCTGCATTCCTGTCAGCTTTCAATGACTCTCGTTTTGTTTTCAAGGTGATGAGCAAAGACAGTCTGTTCTCAGAGGTTGGCCATCCAGGGAGCAGAGTCATTTCCTAATGATCACCCTCTTCTGACAGAATGGCCCCAGACTCACAAAGGCTACAAAAAAGCCCCACATTTCCTGGAATGCCAGTCACAGGCTGTGCGAGTATTTGCTGTGGGGAAGCAGAGGCAAGCCGTGCTGCAGCCTGTCTGCAAAAGGCTCACACGAATATGAGAACTGGAAAGTGCTGAAAGGAAAATGCCACCTGTTTTCACACAAACAGCTTTATAAATGGCATTCTTGGGCTAGCAACCTGGGCCCACTTGCTTTTTAATAGACATCTAAGGTTTTAACACCTGATTCTCAAGGGAAGCAGGAAACACAGGAATTGTTAGTTCTGTTAAATACAGCCTCAAGGCATTCTTGGGTGTATTTTCCTAAGAATTTCAGCTCAGCAAAAAGGGAAGGGTGGGAATCTCACAACTGAATTGTGTTGAGTTTGCTGTGATTTTTTTTAGACACAAGCACATTAAGAAGCCCTGATTTTGACAGTAATCGACATATTCATTTTGTGTGTGGCAGTTTCTATAGACCACTCAAATATTTGATTAGCCACAGCAGCCAAAGGTCAGCTTCCTCTCCATCGCCACAGAGGGCCTTCTGGTAGGGTGACCGACCGCCCTCGGACTATCGCGTGGCCCTGGATACCCTTCAATCCAGGGCCACCACCTCTGACCGGCAGTCAAGGCACATGCTCAGGCAGCACAGGATACCGTGGGGCATACCTTGATGGCATTAGCTGTCTTCAACCTCAGCTGGGAGGGGCTCGGCGGGGGGGGGGGGTCAGGCCACCAGCCTAGGTGGGGTTCACTGTGGCTCTTGGTGTCCATATTACCACTGCATGGTTTTTACTCAGAATCACAGATGCTGTGGGTAACCTCTGACAGACACAGTCTGTCTCTGTGGATGAAACTGCATAAACCTACCTGAGACACCTTAAAAGAGTTAATGTACTTCCTAGACCCCAAGTGCAGAGAGACTGCCATTGATCCCAGGGCCTCCATTGGGCTGGAAGCACCGCAGTGGCACAGCCATGACAGCTGACTGTGGAGGCTGGCCACTTGGACCTCGTGTCATCTTTATGAGACAGCTCAACCTCCACACTGTTCCACTCACGGTCTCTAGTCACACGTGTCCACCTCCCTGCAGCTGAAGTAGGCAATCTGCATTGTTGGCTGAATTTAAGTTCATTTGAGTTCAACAACAACAGAACTTAACTCTGCGTTTCAGATGCTAGCTAACTTTTTACCTGTGACTGCTGTGGTCCAGCAACAAAGACAGAAGGAGAAGGAGGGAGAAACATGAGCTCAGAGCAGGACAGAAGGCAGAGAGAGCAAGCCTCAGGGGCAGGAGGAAACCGAACACCGCCTGAGCTGCTTGTGCCTCATCCGGGTCAAAGAGGTGCAGAGGAAGGGAGCACGTGAAGATGGCAAACAAGTGAGTGGGGCAAGAAACGTAGGAGCCAGAGGAGGAGAAGACTGCACTAGAAGAGACAGGGCTTCTGAAGAATGAGTTCAGTGGAAATTCTCAGAAGCCCAGGACAGGCAGAAGCTGATCGCTGGGCCCTGTGCAGGAGCCAAAGGAAGTGGTTCGTAGGGAGTGTCCTACGGCAAAGGCTGGGGCACAGGAACATAGGGAGGCCTCAAGAGACAGGGTTCAGACACGCAGCCCCCTCTGTCCACAGCATAGAGTGCTCCCCAAAGCTGGTGCTGGGAGAAGAGGGATAAGATAGGGCACAGGCCCAGGAACTGCTCTGCTCGGGCCTGAGTTCACATCAAAGCTGGGTCAGGGCTGGGGTGCTCAGGGCAGCTGGAAGAGAAAGGCCGTCCTTCCAAAGCCAACACTTCTACCATCTGGCCACTGCCTGCTCCCGGCCAAGCAGCCTGGCCCAGCGCTCCTGCCAGGGTGCTTCCAGAGAGAGGAACTGATGAGATGGGGGGACGAGGAGAAACCCATGAGAAGCTGGCACCATGTGGAGGACTCCTGCCCTCTGTTCTGTTTGTAGCTGCATTAGCCAGGCTGTCTTCAACCTGTCATGGGGCCACTGCAGGAAGCCTTCCAGTTAAGAAGTGTGGTATGTTACTAAAAATAGTTTCAAAACACCTGCAAGGACAGTGTCTAGGAGGCTCTCTCGGCCATGATGGGCTCCAAGGTGCCCAGACAGCTAGCACCTGCTAAGAGGCCAATGTGTAAAGAGGAACATTGGTGCTTTTCCTTCAATGATTTTTTTTTTTTTTTTTTTTTTGCAGCTGAGCTGACTTACGATACTTTATGAAGATTCACCGGGTTTTCAAACTTCCCTCAGCCTCACGCACAGGTCTGCAGCTGGACTATTTTGTGAGAATGCACGGCACAACCTGAATTTGTGGAGTACTCTAGCTCCTTATTCACGGCAGCTTCTCTGTGGGAGAGACTTAAAGGTGGTCCATTCTGAATGTGACTGTTTCCCCAGAATGGGTGAATATGTGACTGGAATAACTGGGTGTCTCTGAGGAGCATTCTCTGGGCCACTTTCTTCCTTTCACACCCCATGAGCAAGGCCAGGCCCACCATCATCTCTCTGGCCTGTAAAGCAAGGCAAACTCCAGCAAGGGTCTGCTTCTCCATTCCCAAGGTGACAGAATTGGAGACCAGCAGAACAGGAGTTCCCCAGGGAGAAGGAGGGCACAGGCTCTGGGAGGAAGGGTTTGAGTCCCAGCTGCCAGGCTTGAGAAGGCTCCCCTCAGGGCTGTGGTTCCATCCACAGGTACTGAGGACAAGGACAGAAGGTCAGAGATCAGGTGACAAAAAATGCCACCAATGCTTTCATGATTCAAAAGTGCCTGCTGTTGACTTATAATGTTGAAAAATAATTAGTTGAAAAACTAATATCCTATCAGTTTCAGGTTTACATCATAGTGATTTAATATTTTTATACATTATGAAATGATGTGATATCTAGTTATCATCTGTCATCACACAAAGTTATTACAATAATATTGACTATATTTCCCATGCTGTACATGACAGCCTCATGGACTTTATTCATTTGTTTTATTTTTTAGATTCCACATATAAGTGAAGTTGTATGATATTTGTCTTTCTCTGTGTGACATATTTCACTTAGCATTATACCCTCTAGGTCTACACATGTTGTCACAAATGGCAAGATCTCATTCTTTTCTATGACTGAATAATATTCCATTGTGTACATATATCACTTCTTTATCCATTTATCTACTGATGGACTCTTAGGGTATTTCCATATCTTGGCTATTGTACATAATGCTGCAAAAAACATACGGGTGCATGTATCTTTTCAAATTAGTGTTTTTGTTTTCTTTAGGCAAACAACCAGTAATGGAATTACTGGATTGTAAAATAATTCTATTTTGAAATTTTTGAGGAACCTTCATACTGTTTTCCACAGTGGCTGCACCAATCTATATTCCCACAAACAGTGCACGAGGTTTCCTTTTTCTCCACATCCTCACTAACACTTGGTGTTGTCTTAATTTTAGCCATTCAGACAAGGTCTAAGGTGGCATCTCACCGTGATTTGGATTCACACTTCCCTGATGATTAGGGATACTGAGCATCTCCTCATGTCTGTTGGCCATCTGTATGTCCTTCTTAGGAAAAATGTCTATTCAGGTCCTCTACCCATTTTAATTGGATAATTTGCATTTTTGGTGTTGACTTGTGTAAGTTCTTTATATATTGTGGATATTAGCTTTTTATCAGATATTATTTGCAAATATCTTCTTCCATTTAGTAGATTACCTTTTCATTTTGTTAATGGTTTCCTTCACTCTGAAAGCTTTTTACTTTGGTATAATCCCAATTGTCTATTTTTGCTTTTGTTTCCCTTGCCTGAGGAGACATATCTAGAAAAATGTTGCTGAGATCAATGTCAAAGGAATTACTACCTATGTTTTCTTCTGGGAGTTTTATGGTTGTAGGTCTCATATTTGTTTTTGATCCATTTTGGGTCTTTTTTTTGTGTATGGTGTAAGACGGTGGTACAGTTTCATTCTTATGCATGTAGTTGTCCAGTTTTTCCAGCACTATTTAGTGAAGAGACTGTCTTTTCCCCATTGTAGATTCTTGCCTTTGTCATAGATTAGTTGACCATATAAGTATGGGTTTATTTCTGGGATCTCTGCTCTGTTCCAATTATCTGTGTGTCTATTTTTGAGCCAGTACCATAGTGTTTTGATTATTATAGCTTTGTAGTATATCTTGAAATCTGGGACTGGGCTTTGTTCTTTCGCAAGATTACTTTGGTTATTCAGTGTCTTTTGTGGTTCCATACAAACGTTCAGTTTATTTGTTGTAGTTCTGTGAAAAATACTATTGGTATTTTGATAGGAATAGCACTGAATCTACAGACTGCTTTGGGTAATATGGACATTAATTCTTCCAAGCTATGAGCATGGTATATTTTTCAGTTTGTGTCATCTTCAATTTCTTTCATCAAAGTAGTACTGTTAGATTGTTTGAGATCTTTCATTGATGAAAGTAGTTTTCAGAGTATAGGTCTTTCAACTTCTTGGTTAAGTTTATTCCTGGGTATTTAATCTTTTTTGTGCAACTGTAAATGGAGTTGTCTTCTTTTTCTTTCTGCCACTTTCTTGTTAGTATATAGGAATGCAACAGATTTCTGCATA
>NW_024412432.1:2422537-2449547 GCF_014898765.1 Herpailurus yagouaroundi | reverse complement strand
TCTTTGTTTTAAAACCTATTTTGTCTCATATGAGTATTATTACCTCACTTTTCTTCTTTTTTTTGTTTCCATTTGCATGAAATATCTTTTTCCATTCCTTCACTTTCAGTCTGTGTCTTTAGGTCTGAAATGAGTCTCTTGTAGGCAGCATGTAGATGAGGGTCTTGAGTATTTTTAAATCCACTTCATCACCTATTGTCTTTTAATTGGAGCATTTAGACCATTTACATTTAAAGTAATTATTGATAGGTATGTATATATTGCCATTTTGTTCATTGTTTTCTGTTGTTTTTGTAGTTCTTCTCTATTCTTTCATCTCTCCTTCTCTTTCCTTATGATTGACAGCTTTCTTTAGTGTTATGCTTGGCTTTCTTTCTCTTTATTTTTTGTGTATCTACTATAGGTTTTTAGTTAATGACTACGATGAGGTTCGTGCATAACATTCTAGTTATATAGCAATCTATATTAAATTGATAGTCATTTAGTTTGAACACATTCTAAAAGAACTTCCTTTTTACCATCCCATCCAAGGTTATATATGTACTACTACTTTTTGCTACTTTTGTCTCATAACCTTCAAGTTATAAGTTATTGTTCTACTATCTTTACTATGTGTTTCCTTTTACTCATGAAATTTTTTCCTTTTATAATTTTCTTATTTCTGATTATGGCCTTTTATTTTCCACTTAAAGAATTCCCTTTAACATTTTTTTTTGTAAGGCTGGTTTAGTGATGATGAACTACTTTGACTTTTCTCTGGGAAACTCTCTTTCAATTCTGAATGATAATCTTCCAAGAGAGTATTCTTGCTTGTATGTTTTTTTTACCCTTTCATCCTTTTGAATCTATCATGCTGCCACTCCCTTCTGACCTGGCAAAGTCTCTGCTGAAAAGTCAGCTGAAAGCCTTATGGAGTTTCCCTTTATGTTACTAGTTGTCTCTCTCTTCTTTTAAAATTCTCTCTTCATCTTTAATCTTTAACATTTTAAATTAGTATGATCATGGTGTGGACTTCCTTTGGTTCATCTTGTTTGAAATTCTTTGTGCTTCCTTAACCTGGATGTCTGTTTCTTTCCCCACTTTAGGGAAGTTTTCAGGTATCATTTCTTCAGATAAATTTTCTGCCCCTTTCTCTCTTCTTCTGTTTGTTCACTTGATGTTGTCCAAGACAGCCCTTAACCTCATTTAAAAAAAGTCTTCTGTTCATCTTGGGTGTTGTTCTATTACCCTGTCTTCCAGATCACTGATCCATTCTTCTAATCTGTTGATTTCCTCTAATGTATTTTTCATTTATTTATTTTTCATTGATTCATTCTTTAAGTTTATTTATTTATTTTTGAGAGACAGAGAGAGAATCCCAAGCAGGCTCTGCAATGTCAGCATGGAGCCCTAACCCATGAACTGTGAGATTGTGACCTGACCTAAAACCAAGAGTTGGACACTTAAACAACTAAGTCACTCAGGTGCCTCTGATTCATTCTTTTTTATATTATCTATGTCTTTGTTAAAGTTCTCAGTAAATTAACTGAATTTTTCTCTCCATTCTGGTGAGTATCTCTAGGATCATTACTTTGAACTCCTTATAAGGAAGAATGGTAATCTCCATTTCATTTAGCTTTTTTCCTGAGTTTTGTGCTTGTTATTTTGTTTGGAGCATATTTTTCCATCTCTTCATTTTGCCTGGCCTGTATTTTGATGAATTCAGTTAAACAGTTAATTCTCCTCAACCTGAAAGAATGGCCATCTTCTGTGTAGACAATGTAGGCCTGGTGACTTTGGCTGGCTGCTTAGATCTGTGTCTAGGTAGGTTGCAGTCCCAAGATGCTCAGTACAAGGGGCTCCTGATGGGGCAGCAGAGGCCAAGGTGGGAATAGGCTGGGAGGGCCCAGGATGCCCTGCACTGGGGGTATCTTAGCAAATTGTCTGGAACCAAAGTAGTGCTGTCCTGCATCTGTGTCACCTTGGTGAGATGGCTAGAGCTACAGTGAATGCTGACCAGGGGTACCCTTGTCGGCACTGTGCTGAGGCCACCTTGGTGGGAAGGCTTGGGTTAGTATGGGCTAGGGACCCAGGCTCACTGTGGTGATAGGCTGGCTGGGGCACCTGGACCCTGCTCCCATCCATGCTACCGAGGTGGAGGGGGAGTGTAAACCATGGCACTTGACAGGCCCTTTGATCCAGAGAGTTCCACCAGACCACCCCTCACCCCTTACCCCCCAAAACACACACACTGGCAGGGTTCTAGAGCTGGAGCCTTTATGTTCTAATTGTTCTTTTAAACCACAGATTTTTGTTTTTTGTTTTTGTTTTTTCCTATTTCACAGGTGTCTGGTGCTGTGTGGGCTAGAGGCATGGGGCTTGCTGAGGTGGCAGGCTGGCTGTGGTGCCTAAATACTGGCCAGTCTATGCTATGAAGATGAAGGGAGAACATAAATCATGGTGCTCACCAGCCTCTCAAACCCAAAGAATTCCAGCAGCTCCCCCACCATTTGGCAGGGGTCTAGGGCTAATTCCTCTATATTTTAGTTAGCCTTTTAAACCATGACTTTTTTTTTCTGTGCCCCAGGGCAGATGAATCTACTTATGGTACTGAGGGACCCTCTCCACTGTAGTTTGCAGTGTGTGTTCCCTTCATTACCATGTCTCCATCTCTCTTGCCATTCTCTATGGCCTTCAGTTTTTCAGGAGGAATTGCTCTATAAATAGGCATAGGTTTGGTATGTCAGTGGAATAGGTGTCTTCCTACATTGCCATCTTGAACCAGAATTTATGACTTACTTATTTTATAACTGTAAATTTGTACTTCTTAATCCCCTTCATCTACTTTGTCCCCCCCCCCCCCCCCCCCCCGCACTCCCTAACCACCATTCTGGTAACTATCAGTTTGTTCTTTGTATCTATGAGTCTGTTTCCACTTTTTCTTATTCATTTGTTTTGTTTTTAATTTTTACTTTTTTCTTAAATAGTTAAAGACATTTTATCTATTTATCTATCTATCTATCTATCTATCTATCTATCTATCTAAGGTAAGCTCTTGTAGGGCTTGAACTCATGACCCTGAGATCAAGAGTTACATGCTCTGCCAGCTGAGCCATCCAGGCTCCCGTTTTGTTTTTTAGGCTCCACATATAAGTGAAATCATCTGGGATTCATCTTTCTCTTTTATTATTATTTTTTAGTCTTTCTCTTTATTATTTCACTTAGCACAATACCCTCAAGGTCTACCCATGTGTTTGCAAATGGCAAGATTTCATTTTTTTTTCATTTTTTTATGGCTGAGTAATAACAGTCCATATACATACCATATATAATCTTTTTATACATTCATCTATTGACAGACACTTAGGTTGCTTCCATATCTGGACTATTGTAAATAACGCTACAATGAACATAGGGGTGCAACGTGTTATCTCTTCGAATAGATGTTTTCATTTTCTTCAGATAAATACCTGGAAGTAGAATTCCTTGATGGTATGGTAGTTGTATTTTTAAATTTCTGAGTGACTTCCATATTGTTTTCTATAGTGGCTGCACCAATTTACATTCTTACCTACAGGGTATATAAGGTTCTCTTTTCTCCATATCCCTGTCAACTCTTCCTTTTTGTCCTTTTGATGACAGCCTATCTGATAGGTGTGAGGTGATATCCCATTGTAGTTTTGATTTGCATTTCCCTGAGGGCTAGTGATGATGAGCATCTTTTCAAGTGTCTCTTGGCCATCTGTATTTCTTTGGAAAAATGCCTTTTTAAGTCCTCTGCCCAACTTTAATCATTTTTTTTAAAGTTGTGAAAGTTCTTTATATATTTTGGATATTAACCCCTTAGCAGATGTATGATTTGCAAATATCTTCTCCCATTCAGTAGGTTACTTTTTCATTTTGTTGATGGTTTCCCTCACCACGAAAAGGCTTTTTTAGTTTGACATAATCCCATTTGTTTTATTTTAGCTTTTGTTGCCCTTGCCTGAGGAAACTGGTCCAAAAAAACACCACTAAGAATGATGTCAAAGAGCTTACTGCCTATGTTTTTTCTTCTAGGAGTTATATGGTTTCAGGTCTTACATTCAAGTCTTTAATCCATTTTGAATTTATTTTTACATATGGTATAAGATAGTGGTCCAGTATTCCCAACACCATTTATTGTCTTTTCCCCATTGTATATTCTTGCCTCCATTTTTGTAGATTAACTAACTGTATATATGTGGATTTATTTCTGAACTCTCTATTCCATTGATCTATATGTCTGTTTGTGCCAGTTCCATACTATTTTAATTACTAAAGCTTTGTAGTATAGTTTGAAATCAGGGCATGTGATACCTCTAGTTTTGTTCTTTCTCAAAACTACTTTGGCTATTTGGGATCTTTTGTGGTTCCATACAAAATTTAGGATTGTTTGTTCTAGTTCTGTGAAAAATGCCATTGGTATTAAAAAAATTTTTTTTTCAACGTTTATTTATTTTTGGGACAGAGAGAGACAGAGCATGAATGGGGGAGGGGCAGAGAGAGAGGGAGACACAGAATCGGAAACAGGCTCCAGGCTCTGAGCCATCAGCCCAGAGCCTGACGTGGGGCTCGAACTCACGGACCGCGAGATCGTGACCTGGCTGAAGTCGGACGCTTAACTGACTGCGCCACCCAGGCGCCCCGCCATTGGTATTTTAATGGGGATTGCAATGAATCCGCAGATTGCTTTGGGTAATAACTGTAACAATATTAATTCTTCCAATCAATGAACATGGAATATCTTTCCATTTATTTGTACTGTCTTCAATTTCTTTCATCAGTATGTTATAGTTTTCAGAGTACAGGCCTTTCATCTCTTTGGTTAAATTTATTCCTATGTATTTTAGTCTTTTTGATGCAATTGTAAGTGGGACTGTTCACTTTTTGATGTTTCATTTCTGTAGGGTAATTTTGTATCCTGTGACTTTACTGAATTCATTTATTAGTCTTAATAGTTTTTTGGTGGAGTCTTTATGGTTTCTTAAATATAGTATCATGTCATCTGCAAATAGTGACAGTTTTATTTCTTCCTTACCAATTTCGATGTCTTTTCTTTATCTTGTCTGATTGCTGTGGGCAGGGCCTCTAGTGCTACGCTGAATAAAAGTGGTGAGAGTAGGCATCCTTGCCTTGTTCCTGGATCTTAGGAGCTGTATTGCTACGAACTTCCCTATTACAACTGCTTTTGCTGTGTGTCATAAATTCTGGAAAGTTGTTTCCATTTTCATTTGTCTCATCGTATTTCATTTGTCTCAGGTGACAAAAATGGCTCTAATACCTTCATGATTCAAAAGCACCTGCTGTTGACTTTTTGAAATAGCTTTTAATTTTAGAACAGTTTTAGACTTCTAGTTTACTGAAAAGATAATACAGAAAGATCCCATATCTCCGACATCTGGTTTTCCATTAACATCTTAAATTAGTACATTTATCACAATTAATAAACTGATATGGATACATTTTATTAACCAAAGGACAGACTTTTTCTCATCTCCTCAGTTTTTCCATAATGTCCTTTTTCTGTTCCAGGATAATATCTAAAATACTACATTATATTTAGTTTTCATGTCTCCTTATGCTCCTCTTGGCTTTGACAGTTTCTAACACTTTCCTTTTGATGATGGCCTGGACAGTTTTGAAGTGTGCTACATAGGTATTTTTGTCATTTGTTTTTCTCATTATTAGACTGGGATTATAAAAGTTTAGGGGAGGAAGATCACAGAAGTGCCATTTTCATCACATTATATTAAGGGTACTTATAGTCAACATGTCTTATGACTGTCATGTTGACCTTGATCACTTGGCTGAGATAGTGGCTGAAAAGTGACTATTATTACTTATAGCTGGCCAGAGGTAATGTTGGTTGATATCAAGGTCTATGGACACATGGACATTTTTTTAGCTCTTAGCCTTCTGTCTGAACATGAGAGGCAGGACTAACAGGCTGGCTGCTGTGGCCTGCCTGCTCCATGCTGACTGTTTTACCAGGACTGAGAACCTCCTGGGTGCTGGTTTCTGAGGTTCTTGGCAGTCCTACTTATCACTGGGACTCTCTTCATATTCACATTCAAACAGAACCTGCCCAGGGAAAGGAGCAAGAAGGGGCTCTCTGGATGCTGAGAACATTCCTGATTTGGTTGCTGGCTGCATGGTTATTTTTGGTTTATGAACATTAATCAAGCTGTATGTTTTCTGTATGTATATTATATGTCAGTAAAAAATAAAAACAAAAGCAAATAAAAATTCCAAAAGCTAGCATGTGGACGCTTTTTAAATTTGGTCTTTTAACCCTTTTGAAGTGGACAGTTCATTGGCATGAAGTAAATTCACAATATTGTACAACGATCACTACTATCCATTTCTAGAACTTTTTTTCATTATCCAAAACAACTCTCCATTCCTCTCCCCTGCCCAGCTCCTGGTAACCTCTATTCTACATTTTGTCTCTATAAATTTGCATATTCTAGGTACCTCATAAAAGTGAATCATATAGCATGTGTCCTTTTGTGTCTGGCTTAGTTTACTTAGAATAATGTCCTCAAGGTTCATCCATGTGGTAGCATATATCAGAATTTCATTCTTTTTTAAGGCTCAAAAATACCCCATTGTATATACAGACCATATTTTATTTATCCATTTATCTGTTGATGGACACTTGGGTTGTTTCTACCTTTTGGCCATTGTGAATAATGCTGTTATGAACAGGGTGGCCAAGTGTTTAATTCTATTAATTCTTTTACACAGAAGTAGAATTGCCAGATCATATAGTAATTCTATGTTTAACTTTTTCAGGAACTATCAAACTCTTCCACAGTGGCTGTACCATTTTAGCATTCCCAACTGGAAATATAGGAGTGTTCCAATTTCTCTATATCCTCACCAACACTTGTTTTTTCCATTTTGTTTGTAATAGCCATCCTAGAGGGTGTGAAATGTTACCTCATCATGGGTTTTATTTATTTATTTATTTTTTTTTTATTTTTTTTTTTTAAATTTTTTTTTCAACATTTATTTATTTTTGGGACAGAGAGAGACAGAGCATGAACAGGGGAGGGGCAGAGAGAGAGGGAGACACAGAATCGGAAACAGGCTCCAGGCTCTGAGCCATCAGCCCAGAGCCCGACGCGGGGCTCGAACTCACGGACCGCGAGATCGTGACCTGGCTGAAGTCGGACGCTTAACCGACTGCGCCACCCAGGCGCCCCTCATCATGGGTTTTAATTTGCACCTCCCTAATGGCTAATAATGTTGAGCATTTTTTCAGGTGGTTATTAGCTATTCATGATCTGTTGTCCATTTTTGAATTGGGTTTTTGCTGTTGTTGAGTTGTAAAAATTCCCAATATATTCTGGATACTAACCCCTTTGTCAGATACGTGATTTCCAAATATTTTCTTCCCATTCCTGAGTTTGTCTTTTCACTGTCTTGCTTGTATCTTTGATGAACAACATGTTTTAATTTTGATGAATTTCAGTTTATCTATTTTTTGTTGGTGGTGCCTGTGCCTTTGGGGACATTATCCAAGAAGTCATTGCCTAACCCAATGCCATGAATGATACTCACTTTTGACTTGGACCATTCTTTATCCCTCATGTCAGCTGGGTTTCAGAAAGAATTCTTTGTAATTAGCAAACACTGTTTTTTTAATTAACAAAATTTTTTGGATTGCTATAGTGAACACTTCTCACTGAAGTCTTGTCTGTTTTCATGACAAATGTAACTGAAAGAGTAAGTACATGGGAAGACAGAAGACCTGGCTTTACTATGGACTCTGACAGTAATTGTGACCTCTTTTTTCAGAGCCTCCATTTTCTTCCTTATTATGAAGGTGTCACAAGGGGCAGGCTCTGGGGTCCATCCCAACTTTCAACTTCATTGCCTGTCCATCCATGTTTGGACAGCACCCTGGTACACATACTTGTCAAAGGCCAGGCAATCCTCATACCTGGAATGCAAATGAGAATTAGCACACTATTAAAGGGGAGACTTACAAGGGTGATGACTTCTCGAGCAATCGCATGGCCTCCAGGAGCCCAGAGCAGGAAGTTCAGGAGGAGGTGCCTGATCAGCTGTTGACATGAAGGTGGTCTGGGGTCTCTGTCTTGGCTCTCTGCAGCTGCTGCCTGTAGATCCCTGGCTGAGAGAGTTGGACTTCTGAGCAGCTTCTTGAGGTGGCTGAGCACTGCCTTTACCTCTACCTGGGAAGTATAATTTCAAAGGTGAGAGATTAGGGAAGAGTCAGGACCTGTATGGTTCTAGGATTTATTTGGGACTTTGAAGTAAGCCCTAGAAAGAGGAGAGGACTGGCGACCTAGGGAAGGCAGACAGAGGCAACTCATGTCTGAGCTTATACTCTGTTCCACACAAACCCAAATGGGCGTAATGGAAATTTCTTGACTTTCTTTCGTCTTGCTAAGCAGCCAAGGCACCACGCCAGGAATTGACCTTTTTTTTTTTTTTTTTTTTTGGTAAGAAAAGAGACGGAGAAAAATCCTCAGCAGAATGTAGTCAGATTTTTATATTGTGGGAAAAGGAACAAAAGGCTCCTTGAAGACTTGCTCTCTATCATAGCCACAAATCAATTAAAGCCCCATGCAACTGGACCTCCACTGAGCCAATGTTCTGATAAGAATGAGGTTTGCCTTTTGCCTTTTGTTATCTCTAAGGGGAGGAAACACACACATACACACACACACCACATTTGTTTTGTTTTAGACACTGGGACAGTGTTCATACATGTTGAAAGCATAAGCAGAGGTCACAAGTCTGTAGAATTCACATAATGTGATCGTTATAGGTCTGTGGGTTGTTTTTGCATAAAAAGTACTTATTTCATGCTGAGACTTCTGCTTGCTATAAGAATAGTACATCAAGATGTGACGTGGAAAACAAAGAAAAACTGAAAGCCATAGATCCAAAATGCCACATGGAACTCATGAACAGCTATGTTCCATCATTTTCGAAAGAGTACTTAGGCCTATTCTGAGAATTCCCATGACCAATTTTATGGATTTTGTGTGAGTCGTCTTTTTTTTCCCCTGGAAGTTAAAGCCTCATTCAATGAAGTCTGTCATAAACTCCAATACACTAGGAGTGCTGTGTGAGCTATTCTGACCACAATCCAAGACCGTGAGAAACTGTACCATGGGGCTCTTCCACGGAGAATGGCAGCATTCCAATAGGAGAGGGCTACTCTCTCACCACCTCCTCTGTCAGCTGGGCCCAGCCTGCCCTCATCTGATGGCGTCTATGGGAGCCCAAGACCATCTTACCATCTAAAAGGTCTGCAAAAATGTCAGGGCTTAGGAAGCTATGCCTTCATATCCATTTTCTTCTTGACTGGCATTTGATTTTCTACCCTTGTTCAGTACTGGTTGTCTTCATCCCAGACCATCTTTCCCTTCAAATGCCTTCCACATCCATAAGCTTTCACCTGACATGCCAAAACTTTAAATGCTTTTTAATTTGTTTTTAGTAAAAGAGATAAGCTTTCTTTTCTAAGGATTACTTTTTATCCTGCATTATGAAAATTTACATATGTTCACTAGAAAGTCTGAACAACAAGGTATGATGTACCTCCACCATCCAAATGAAAGATCTGATCTAACTTAATCTCAGGCTGGTCTTGCTCCATTTTCTCCAGGGGAGATGGAGGAAACCAGGTTCACAACCTTCTCATCTTTCCCCAGGCCTTGTGAACCCAGAGCTCACTATGTGGCATGTTTGCTTACACTTCTCACAATGCACTGTAAGTAATTTCACGTATCTATGACATAAAGTCTTTGAGAACATGATTTTTCATGGCAGAATGTTAGTCCATGGTTAGAATATGTCACAACTTATTTAGTCAGTTCCATACTATTGAAAGTTTAGGCCATTTCTAACATCTGCAATTACAACAATGCTGTAATGATATTCTTACACATAAATCTTTGTATGGATCTCTAATTCCTTCCCTAGGATAATTCCTAGAGGTGGAATAACAAAGTCAGAGTATGAACCCTGGCTTAATTCTTATGGGTATTCAAACACAGGCATTTTGTGTGTTTTTCTTTTTTTTTTCAATATATGAAACTTATTGTCAAATTGGTTTCCATACAACACCCAGTGCTCATCCCAAAAGGTACCCTCCTTAATACCCATCACCCACCCTCCCCTGGCATTTTGTGTTTTTATCATGATTAAATTCAAAGTTAGCAAAAGAAGATGAACACTGGCTGGCGGCAAACAGGGTCTGCAGAGAGAAGGGCGTGTCTTTGTGCGGCAGTTGCCCTTGCCTCCCCGTTACTGAACCTCAAGGATGGCCAGTGGAGGCTGGCCCACAATACGCTGTCAGGGCTGAGCGATTAACCAGGATTTAATGACACCTTTTGAGGAAAGGGCACAGGTGTTGTCAGGCTCATTCAAATCTCACAATAAACATGCATTCAAAGGCAGCTCACAATTTGTTTCTCAAGTCACCCAACAGACCATCAAAGGGATTTAAACTTCACAAAACCCAGGAGAGAAAGAGGTATGTATTACTAAACTAGGAAAACTGGGCTCACTTGCTCCCCAGGATGTCACACACACCAGTGCCTCAGGTTGGGCACCAAGGAGGAAGAGGCTTTAGGCTCACAAACATGAAACGTGTCTTCAGTCACAAGACAGATAGCCCCTCTCACAGGATAGCTAAGAAGGAAGCGAACATGCTGGTGCTAAACTACTCTGAGTGAACTAATCTATTTTTATCCAGTATGCTACAGCATCCCTGCAGTAAGAACTATGTACAGATTAAAAAAAAAAAAAAAAAAAAGCCAAGGTAAGTATTAGACATGCCAATGCAGAACTTTCTAGAAATTACCTTTCTTTTGGACAGTTTATTTCTCTACCTTTCAAAAGTGAATCTCTGTCCATTTCAATGATTGATCAGGAATTTAACATATAACTTACCAACTTAGCTTATAAGGAATCAAATATAAAGTATATATAACAGGGCTTTGAAAATCATTAGTGCTATATACATTTTAACTATTATCACTAAAAATAAGATAATGAAAACATAATTAGGATTTCTCTTAATAAGTTTAAGTTTAATGTGATATTTTAAAAGGGAGATAGAAAGCTTTCTTCTTAGTCATAAAGCAACCCTCAAACACATATGTGGATTATGATAATTTCTTAAAAACGTATTTTTGATCCAAAATAAATTATCACCAAATTTCAACTTTTTAAAATCTAAAACTCTTTCTTTCCTTTGCCATGCAAGTATTCGTTCATTTTTTTAAATGTTTATCCATTTCTGGGAGAGAGAGAGAGAGAGAGAGAGAGAGAGAGAGAGAGAGAGACAGTGTATGCAGGGGAGGGCAAGAGAGAGAGATGGAGACAGAGAATTTCAAGCATGACATGGGGCTCGAAACCACAAACTGTGAGATCAAGACCTGAGCCGAAATCAAGAGTCGGACACTTAACCAACCGAGCCACCCAGGCACCCCATGCCATGCGAGTCTTTAAATAAGAAAAATATACAGACATATCTGTACTAGTCTCTGCTTTTTTCAAACAGAAAACATGAAGCAAATAGGAAACTTACTCTCTACATAAAGAAACTTGCTCCCTTTAATTATTAAAATTAGCAAAAAGTGTTAGCAGCTAAAGTTTTAAAAACCAGCAAATAAACATTTGCAAGGGAGGTGCCAATGCCTTTAATCAAAGCACTGCTTCCTGTAGTCATTATACTCTGCATAAAATAAAAACTCGATTTGCCATAGACAGCCAGTCCTGTATTAGCTGCTCTGTTATTTGGGGAATGCCCAAGTCCTTTTTCAGAAGCTAAGGGGTTAATATCAGATTACTTTAGTAAGAGTGCTAAACAAAGCCTGTAATGTGAGGATTTGTTGT
Organism: Herpailurus yagouaroundi; assembly: GCF_014898765.1. Lineage (NCBI taxonomy): Eukaryota > Metazoa > Chordata > Mammalia > Carnivora > Felidae > Herpailurus > Herpailurus yagouaroundi. The sequence continues at coordinate 2,437,664 of NW_024412432.1, read as the reverse complement.
CTGATCCAAGAAAGCAGTAAGTCAAGACGGAAGCAGACAGGGACAGGCTGCTGATCAGAGAGAGGACAGTGCTCCTTAGAGGAGCGGTCAGATTCTGCACGGCAAATGCTAGAGGACTTGGCCCCTGGGCCAGGGCTGACTGTAAACAAGGGCATTGGTGGCAGCTGAGCAAGAACAGATAAAACAATGTAGGGGACAGAAGGGCTATGCCTCATCTCCGTGGTGCTTCCCAGGAAAGCAGAGTGGCAGTTTCCCATGTCTAGTCAACTCTGTGAGGCAAGAAGATGTCTCCAACCACAAACCTAGCATGCGTGCACTTACCCATCTGGGTGGATGTGTACATGCTACCACACGTGAGCACAGTGAACAGCCAGTGCTTAGGTGCCTGGGGGTTACTGGAGGCCAAACCCACCACAGGCCCCTTCCTGCAGCATCTTTTCTGATCCCAAGAGACGAACCCAGAGCACCACACACAGCATGTCCTGCCACCCACCATGGTCTGTGCTCGCTGCTGACTCCTGTCACGTGGACTGTGGCTGAAGGCCAAGAGCCACAGCAGGGCTTCCGGGGGTTCAGCTTCTGACATCACTAACTGCTCAGCCGCGATGTCAGCCCATCCTCCAAAGTGAATGAACAAAAACCAGCACTCAAAGGGGTCTCCGTAGGACCTGGAACAGAACCAAAACACATGGCAGCTGGGCAACTTGACTTCTTTCTCTTTTTGGTTCTTAGAGCAGCTGTAATGTCTGCGAATGGTTGGCTTAAATTGTTCTTATCCACTGAGGTACATCTTGCAAGGAATACAAGTTAGATTTAAAAAATAGCTCACAATGCCATTCTGAACCCATCACAGGACCTTCAAAGGCAGGTCTTTCAAAATCCCATGTGTCCCGAGGACTTTAGACACTTAAATCTTTATATCCAAGGACCATGAGTGGCTACAGGCTTCGACAAAGAAAGGTTCTGGGCCATGACCAACAGGAATGCTACAAGATGAGAGCTTTAAGGCCCCCTCTGCTTTCTGCAAGGCCTGTACAGCTGGGCTGCTGTGAAGAGGGGGCCTCCCAGCCCTGAGGCAGCCACCCAGGTAGCTCCAGAGCAAGAAATGAGGGGGCTCCCTGGGGTCCAGATGGAGACGAGGAAGGGATGCAGACAAAAACATATGTTATTTCCTTTCTGACAAAACACAAGGTTCTGGCCAGTATTTTGGCAATGATGAACTTTGAACGGGCTGCATACTGTATATTCTTTCCTGTCATGTATGGGAAGCTGAAAAGTTAGAAGCTTTTATGAAGCTATCCTTTTGCCATGCTGGGAATGGACAGGCACACTGGCTATTTAAAAGATAGACTCTGTTCAAGGAAAGGACCTATTAATATGCACAGTGACAGTGTCAGCAGCTTAACATCTCCCCTGGGGAAAATGGAGTGGGACTGGCCTAAGATCAGAACTTCTCTTCTGAACCGGGGAGGTTCCTGGAACAGGAGAGCTCTGGGCCCCTCTTGGTTGGATCTGGGTCTGCTATGTCTGTTCTGAGAGCAAGTGACTAAATGTTTTAACACCTAGCTTGTGGAACAGTGGAGAGAAGAAGAAAGGGGAGTGAGTATTAATCTTACTTGTCCCACAAGAGGAAGAACTGGTGCTCTGTGGGCCACATTAGCGGTCTGCTGGGTTATGATGGCTGAAAAGCCAGGAATGGGTTCCACAGAGGATCTTCCCTACAGACCTCACTATAAGCTGAGCAGCAGGGCTCTCTCACACTCCCTGGACAGGGGCTACAGGGCCTGCCTTGCAGAAATGGGCCGGGTTCTTTTTCCTCTTTTCTACCAGTAACTGAGCATGTGAGGCAGTCCTAGTGGCTGGCTAAGAAAGCACCGGGACCTGTTCACTGGCCCCTCCCTGCAGGTGGACCCAGAAATCTAGTTAAGGCAGATCTAAGTTAGGTAAGAGTCCCATGAGGCTTTGCGTTGAGGTCCTGCTCTTTCACCAGAGACAACCTGAAAGCATGCACATGGGACTGACAGGTGTTACAGGCCATTACCATGCTGATACTCTGAACCCCACTTGTCTGCCAGTTCTTTTTGTCTCCTTTATTGGTAAGAATCTTGAGTGCGGGGTGGTGAGTAACCGGCACCAAATGTGCATCAGTGATCATGAACATAAGGAGCACCAACCGTAATATGTGATGGCTCAGCGAGCAGATTACAGAGAATTTCAAGAGGGAATAGTGGCAAAAGGAACAAATAGAGACGGTCTTAGTAAGTTAGTACAGACAACAAAATATTTGTACTCTAAAAAAAAAAGTAAATCAAGAGGAAGGTGCAGGGTGTTATGTCACAAAGAAGTTAGTAAAGCCTAAATGGGATTGCTTTTAGGAAAATTAACGCATGAGAGTACTTAATATCATGTTAGAAACTAATTTATGTTAGAATATAATTCTAATTTTAGACAAATATCTATTTAAAAATTTTTTTTAAAGTTTATTTTTGACAGGGAGAGAGAGACAGAACATCAGTCGGGGAGAGGCAGAGAGAGGGAGACACAGAATCCAAAGCAGGCTCCAGGCTCTCAGCACAGCGCACGATGCAGGGATCCAACTCACGGACCACGAGACCATGACCTGAGCCAAAGTCAGACGCTCAACCCACTGAGCCACCCAGGCGCCCCTAAACAAATATTGATTAAAGAGAGGAGGAAAAAGGGACATTTTACCCTATTGTGCAGGAGAAGTTTAGAATTTCCTTCCCTAGAGATCACAGAGGAAGGGAGAAGACCAAGGGGCCCAGAGAGCACGGTCCTCTGCATGGCTGGGGGCGGCGGCAGCATGCGGGCTCTGCTGTTTTCCTAGGGTCTGCTCTTCTCGTTATGCTTGTACATCTCAAGATCCAGTACCAATACTACTCAGGACAGTTTCTATACAAGGTATTTACATATGCACTGCTGCTGAGCTGCTCAGAGTGACACACGTGCAGCTATGTGCTTCTTCCACTTCTCACTCAGCAAGGTGCTTACCTGTTTGGGCGTGGTCACAGACCAGTAATGCCTTCCCCTTGGCCCTCCTCAAACAGGTGATAAGGATCAAGAGAAACCACTGTGAGATGGACCTAGGCGTCATTAGGATTTGCTTACCCATGAGTCTGGTCTTCAACTATTTCTCTGAGCATTTCAGAAATATGTTTCAGTGGCTGGTGCCACAGTTTTTGTGGGATATCTGTGGGTGGAAAGACAAACCAGAGGGAGCTGAAGAAAAGTCAAACCTATTAGGATCGTCTGCAGCTAAGACCAAAAGAGCTTTGGAAAAAGGCTGTATTTTTCCTGGCCCATGGGACCCATACCACTGGTCTCCCGCTGTTCCCAGCCAGCATCCATCCCTTAGGCCTGGGAAGATCCTCAGTGTTACACAGAACTAAACTTCAAAGGCTCTTTAACTCAGGTACACAGAAGTAGACAAACTCCATAAGCAGCCCACCCTAGGGCTGAAAATGTTACGTTGCAGATACCTCACGTTTTTTCTTTTCTACCCAACCCCTCACTCCTTATCACTGACAATTTGTGATTTCAAAGTACATGGAGATGGTAATAAAAGTCAACAAGGAACTAAGGATAGGCTGCTCAATTGTTTTTCTATGACTGTGCTGAATTCAGAATATGATTACAGGTTTATAGGGAAGAATGGGCCAGAAAAATAATACATGGGTATCATGTGAACAAATGTCTTTTCTTAGTTTTTCTGGTTTCATAATTATCCCAAGGTTTTAGATACGCACGTATCTTCAGTTCTAAGTAATATCTGAAAAAGTTACCACATATCCATACAGTGATAGATTCTATAATTAAATACACGAGAAGATAATGTAAGTGATAAGGCAGCCACTGTAACTACCCCGTAAGTGTTACAGATGAAAAGATCACCTTTCCCTCCTCTGAATGCCCATTACTCTTGATTTGTAGCCTTTGAAAGCATTTTTCATTTTCTTCTTTGTATTAATTATTTAGATACTTATTTCATGTCCCCCCACTTGTAGCTCTTGGATAGTCAGGACTTGTAAGTGATCTATCTTTTACGCCCCACAGGACTTTACTTTTATGTCCCACAGGGCCCCAAATCAATTTCTGATGAATACAAGATTCTACTATTAAAAAATACTTCAATTTGTGAATTAAACATTCATTTTTTCCAAAAAGAATAGGCTGAAAAGTAGCATAGGAGCAACTTCTGCTTAAATTTACTTATTTATTTTTGGACACAAATCTAAGACCATCACACAAAGGAAAAGGTAAATAGGTGAGTTCCATGCCCAAGGTACCCCCTTAGTCTTGTGTTTATAGGTTTTCCAACTTACAAAATAATAACTCCAATATTTCTTCTGGAGCTCATAGGCTGACCTCAGGCTTCTCTAATCTGACCTAAGCTGTAAAGTGTACTTCTAGAAAGAGAAATTTGTTATCCAAGTTTTCCCACTGTGTTCCCACAGGTTAAATTTCACCAAACTGTTGATCAGAGGTCCCAGCAGCCTCACTACCACCTCCACCACTAGCATCTGAGAGGACAGTGTCAGATGGGTCATTCTGGGTAAAAACCTACATCTTTCAGAAAAACAAAGAGAAGGGGTGCCTGAGTGGCTCAGTCAGTTGAGCGTCCAACTCTTGATTTCAGGGTCAAGTCCTGATCCTGGGGTTGTGGGATCGAGCCCCACATCGGGCTCCAAGCTGAAGACTAAAGCCTGCTTAAGATTCTCTCTCTCTCTCTGCCCCTCTCCCTGCTTGCTCTCTCTCTAAAATAAAATAAAATAAAGTAAAATAAAATAAAATAAAATAAAATAAATATTTAAAGGAAAATGAAGAGGAATTTGAATTTTGTAAAATACTCTGAAACTTGAAATACTCTTGTAAAATACTCTTGAAACTTTTCTCAAATGAATCAATCTACTCAGGAAAAAGGCAAGTAAAAATGGCATGAAAAAGGAAATATCACTGGCTCTTTCCCTCTTTCCTTCCACAGACAGTTAAAATGCCTTCTTCTCTGGCACAGAGCCAGTGCTGTGTCAGTGCTGCCTTTCCTTCAGATTCTAGGCTTTAGTGGAAGGGGAAGGACACCTTTATTCTCTATGCCTGAAATGTTTCCTAAACACAAGTTCTCAGACATGTTAACAGACCAAGGCCAGTTGGATTAAAGATGGGATCATCAATTTCCCAACTGGATGTGGCCAATGGAAGGCTGGCAAATGAGACCAGAGAAGGCCATGATTTAATACACTTACTGAATTCTTTCAAAAGTCTTTTTCCCTTGGCTTGGTTAGGAGAAATTTCCCCTAAATTTCCTTGGCTTTGTTCATCGTTTTATCTTTTCTTCTGTAACAAGGGGCACAGAGCGGAAAGAATGAAATACAAATAAATGTACTGTTCTAACCTACCTCAGCCAAGTCTTAGCCTGTTCTTGGCATTCAGGTGGATCTAGCTGGCACCAGCATAAGCCTGGGTTATCCTGAGCAGGCTATCAAAACCTAACAAGAGGACATTTTTTTTTTCTTTCTTTTGGTAAGTAATGGTAACTGGGAAGTCCAGCAAATCTCATATCAAAATCCCACAGATGTGAGACCCTGGGAGCTTAAAAGGATGTTAGAGATGACTGATTCCATCTCCCTTGTTTTACAGAGAAGGAACTGGTAGGGAAGGGTTATGATTTGTCAGCCCTCTTTCTCAGAAATTATTTTAATATAGGCAGAATCAACTTTCACATACCTTTTGGGTGTTGAAGCAGCACCATAACAAGAGATGGAGAAGCATAAGGAAAGTAGGTCTTGAGTGTAAACTTCAGCTACAATAATTCAAAACCAAATGAATGTTAGGGTTGAAAGGGGTATTAAGAAAGAACAAAATCTTGCATCATCTGCCCCAAAATGACTGCTTAGTACTAACATGGTCAGAATGTTTTCTTAAACATTTATTAAAAAAAAATTTTTTTTCCAATAAACTTGTAAATATGTTCTAGAAAAATGAACCTTTTTGAAATCACCTTCTGGAGCTTAAGAAAAATAGAGTTATCCTCCTGATGTCTTCACAGCAGGTCTTTACCTCAAATGAACCAGATTATGCACATAAATCCATTTAAGTGAGAGTTTCCAAGGCAGTTGTGATATTAGATATTCCAGCATGATTTTTTAACAACAAAAATAAGCATGAAACAACAATGGTGCTCGCTATACTTTGAGGGCCAAAGTGCTATAGTTATTTATGCCTTCAGAAGGCACAGAGGCTTTAAAGTACTTTGTATGAAATTGAGGGAAAATCTAGAAACAGTGAAGTGCATAGGCTTTGATGAGTTTTGGTAAATCTGTAAATCCATGTGACCATCACCCCAGTCAAAATAGAGAACATTTCTATCACCCCAAAAAATTCCTTTGTGGTCCCACCACTCCCTGGCAACCAATACTGTGATTTCCACAAAAGAGATTTGTTTTGCTTATTCTTGGATTTCATATGAATAGAATCATAGAGTATGTATTCTTTTGTGTCTGGTTTGGCTCAAACTTTTTTTTTTTTTTTTTTTTTTTAAGATTCATCCATGTTAATGTGCATAAGTAGTTCATTCTTTTTTTATTGTTGACATAATCATTGTATGAATATACCATAATGTTTATTCATTCTCCTATTGATGGGTACCTGGGTTGTTTCCAGTGCAGGGTTATTATGAATAAAGCTGCAAATTAACATTCATATTTATGTCTTTTTGTGGACATGTGCTTTTTCTTGGGTAAATACCACAGGAATGGAATTACTGGATCATGGAGTACACGCTGTTTAACTTTATAAGAAACTGCCATGTAGTTTTCTAGAACGGCTTGTACCATCTCACACCCCTACCAGCAATTTATGAGAATTCCAGTTGCTCCACACACTGCAAACATTTGATATTTTCAATCTTACTAACTTCAGCTATTCCAGTGGGTATGAACTGTCACCACTTTATGGGTTTACTATGCATTTACTTGATGGCAAATGATGTAGAACAATTTTCATGTGTTTATTGCCAACTTATATATGTTTTTTGAAGTGTGTATTCATCTCTTTTGTCCATTTCACAAAACTGAGTTGTTTCTTAGGGACTAAGAGATTTTTATTCTGGACACAAATTCTCTGTCAAATATATGTATTAAAAATAATTTCTTGGGGAGCTTGGATGGCTCAGTCGGTTGGGTGTCCAACTTCAGCTCGGGTCATGATCTCAGAGTTTGTGAGTTTGAGCCCCAGGTCAAACTCACTGCTGTCAGCCTGTCAGTGCAGAGCTGGCTTCAGATCCTCTGTCCCTCTCTCACTACCCCTCCCCCACTCACGTGCTCATGTGTGCTCTCTCTCTCTCAAAAATAAACATTAAAAAAAAAAAAAGAAAAGAATTTCTCTCAGTTAGTGGCTTGCCTCTTCACTTTCTTAACAATGTCTATCAGAGAACAGAAGATTTTAATTCTGATGAAATCTATAATTTACCCATTTTTTTTTGGATGGTTTGTGCTCTTTTTGCAACCCTCCTAAGAAATCTTAGATTGTTCCAATATAAAAAAAGATACTCTCCTATGTTTTCTTCTAGGAGCTTTATAGTTTTAGCATTACGCTGAAGTCCATGATCCACCTCAAATTAATTTTTGTGTTGGTGAGTTAAGAGGTTCATTTTTTTCTCATTTAGATAATTGGCTGTTTCAGCACAACTATTCAAAACTTTCCCTATTGAATTGCCTTGGTGTCACTCTCAAAGATCAATTTACTACACACACACACGTATAAACTTTTTATGGATATATCTCTCTGGACTTTTCAGTTCCACCAATCTATCCTTTTGCCAATACCTCACTGTCTTGTAGCTTAAAGTCTTGAAATCAGGTAGTGTGAGTCCTCTGATTTTGCTCTTTTCTTTCTTTTTTTTTTATTGCATTTGTTTTTCAAAGTTGTTCCGTTGTTCTGGAATTATATGGGTTCTCTCCTTACATATTCAAGTTTCTTTAAGCAATGTTTTATAGTTTGCAATGTAGAGGTCTTATGCATCTGTCGTTAAATTTACTTCTTAGTATTTTACAGGTCACTGTGCATTTGTCTTTCTCTTCTTACTTCTGTCAATTTTTGCTTCATGTATTTTGAAACTGTTATTACGCACATATCCATCGTTAATTGGTATTTCTCCTGATGACCTGACCATTCTGTGGCATTAGAAAACGTCCCTCTCTGTCTCTGGTCATACCCCTTGTTGTGAAGTCTATGCCATTGGCTGCTAGTAGTGCCATCCAGCTTATTATTTGCACAACCTAGCTCTCCTTTCTTTTACTTCAATCTACGATTTTACCATTAGAATGAGTCTCTTGAAAATAACATACAGTTGGATCTTGGTTTTTATCTACTCTGACATCTGCACCTTTGTACTAGCACATTTAGCTAATTTTTATTTAATTTTTGCCATTAACATACTGTTAGTATGTTTGTGTTTAAGTCTATCTTTTGACGTTAGTTTTCTTTTTTTGATGTTAGTCCTTTTTGTTTTGTTTTGTTTTTGTTTTTGTTCCTCTGGCAGCTCACGGCCCTGTCTGTTGACACCTCAAGTCAATCAGATTGTGCCTTCAGTTCCGGGCACCCCTGGCCCCACACAACCCCCTCCCACTCCTCACACGAGCAACCTAAGGAGACAGTTAATAGAGACCCCAATGTGGTTTCCTTTTTCAAAGCTTAAATCTCCTGTAGTTTCCATCTGCTTTTTTGGTTGTTCTCTAGTACCTTCAAATAGTTTTTAAATATATCTTGATCAGACTCTATAATTTTTTTTTGGAAATTTAGTCTAATACATTATCAGACTCGGCCACTGCTGGAACCAGAACCTGAAGTGATTTGCTGTTTGTACTGAGCCATTTTGCAAGTTTACAAAAAAGTGGTTTGTCGTGGCAACACTAGTTCAACTGGGCACATTGACGGAGCTGCACTGCACTCATCAAATACGACTGGCACGAGGAAGGGACAAAAAGAGAATGAGAAGGACTGAAGATAAACATTTCTGACAATGGGAAAGAACGTGGATGAAGGGGATTTCTCACGAACTGCTGGGGGGAGTATAAACTGACACAACCACATCTGAAAACAATTTGGCACCATCTACAGAAGCTGAATCTTCGCATACCTAATAACCAGCACTTCCACTCCTAAACATATCCCGAATGTCCAGAACAACACCATTTCTAAAGGAAAACAAAATCTGGATGCTTACCACCACTTTCCCAACAAAGTATTACGTGGCACCACCCCACCATGGCCACACACAACACAGAGTGATCACAAGGAGTGGAAAAAGCAAGATTCAAAAGACTGCATACAGTATACTACTCTTGTTTGTTGTTTGTTTTCTCAAGTGCAAAAAAGCAAAGAAAGCATGGTTTGGGAAATCATATATATGTGATCATACTATTTTCAGAAAAAGCAAAGGAATGACAGACATAAATTCAAAACATTTATGGCTAAAGTGGAGGAGAAAGGCAGGGCTATAAAACAGAGATGGGCTACATGGATACATATTAAGTTGTTATTACCAGTCCAGGTCTTGTTTGGATATTGGATTCATACTCATTTTATTAAGAATAAATACATGAATGAATGAATAAAACACAGAAAGGAAAGAGCGTTACGCATGGATCACACAGGACACAGGGTGTTATGCATCAAGGATTATGACTAATCTAAAATGGGCACTTGAGAAGGCAGGGGATCAGTGATGAGAAATGGCCATCAATTAAAAAGGCAGACAATTAGGAACAGCCCTAGAAAGGGAAGTGATATAATATACGTATATGAAGCCCTGTGCAAAGGTAAGAGGTTATTGCCCTCTTATTCTGAGTCCAAAGTTAGGGCAATGAATTCTTTTTTTTGATCTCTGCCCTGCTTTCCACTGGGACTCAGTATGTGCCCCTCCACACCACTAAACCCATGTACCCTGAGCAGGGTAATATTCTAAATGAAAAGCAACAGAGAAGAGAAAAAGCAAGAGGAGAGGAGAGGAGAGGAGAGGAGAGGAGAGGAGAGGAGAGGAGAGGAGAGGAAAGGAAAACAGAAAAGCAACAGAAACAGAGGAAATAATCTTAGAATTTGTATGGAACCACAAAAGACCTTGAATAGCCAAAGCAATCTTGAGAAAGAACAAAGCTGGAGTCAGCATACTCTCTGATTTCAAACTTTATTACAAACCTACAGTAATCAAAACAGTATAGTACTGGCATAAAAACAGACCTACAGATCAATAGAACAGAATAGAGCCCAGAAATAAACCCATACATATATGGTCAAGGAGCCAAGAATATACAAAGGGGAAAGGACAGTCTCTTTAATAAATGGTGCTGGGAACACTGGATTGCCACATGCAAAAGAATGAAACTGGGCCACTATCTTAACAACATATACAAAAACTAAACTCAAAATGGATTAGAAACTGGAATGTTAGGACCTGGAACCATAAAGCTCTTAGAAGAAAACACAGGTGGTAAGTTCCTCAACAATGGTCTTGGCGATGACTTTTGGTTCTGACTCCACAAAAACAAAGGGAACAAAAGAAAAACTAAGTAAGTGAACTATATCAAACTAAAAAAACTTCTGCACAGGGGAGCCTGGGTGGCTCAGTCAGTTGAGTGTTCGACTCTTGACTTTGGCTCAGGTTATAATCTCACGGTTTGTGGAATTGAGCTCCGTGTAGGGCTCTGTGTTAACAGTGCTGAGCCTGTTTGGGATTCTCTCTCTTCCTCTCTCTCTGTCCCTTCTCCTACTCACACATGTGCATTCTCTCTAAATAAATAAATAAACTTAATGAAAAACCAAACTTCTGTGCAGCAAAGGAAATCACCAACAGAATGAAAAGGCAACCTACTAAATGGGAGAAAATATTTGCAAATCATATATCTGATCAGAGGTTAATATCCAAAATATATAAAGAATTCATAAAATTCAATAGCAAAAAAAAAAACACACCCCAATCTGATCAAAAAATGGGCAGAAGATATGAATAGACATTCTTCCAAAGAAGGCATACAGGTGGCCAACAAGTACATGAAAGGGTGTTCAGCATCACTAATCATCAGGGAAATGCAAATCGAAACCACCATGAGATATCACCTCACACCTGTTAGAGTGGCTATTTTCAAAAAGACAAGCTGGGAAGGATGTGGAGAAAATGGAACCCTTGTGCACTGTTAGTGAAAATGTAAACTGGTGTAGCCACTGTGGAAAACAGTATGGAGGTTCCTCAAAAAATCAGAAATACCATATGATCCAATAATCCCACTACTAGGTATCTGCCCAGGAAAAATGAAAACATTAATTCAAAAAGGTATCTGCACCCCCCACATTCACTGTAGCATTGTTTACAACAGCAAAGACATGAAAACAACCTAAGTGTCCACGGACGGATGAATGGATAAAGAAAATGTGTTCTACACATTCAGCCTTAAAAAAAAAAAAGTGCTATCTTGCCATTTGTAACATGGATAGAACTTGAGAACTTATTTCATTACTAAATGAAATTAGTCAGACGGAGAAAGATAAATACCATATAATCTCACTTACATGTAGAATCAAAAAAACAAAACAGAGCAATACACCACTTGAGCTCACAGATACAGAGAACAGATTGGTGGTTGCCAGAGGCAGACTGGGGAGTGGGTGAAATGGATGAAGGTGATCAAAAGGTATAAACCTCTAGTTAACAAATAAGTAAGTCTTGGGGCTGTAATGTATGGTATGGTATACAGTTAATAATACTGTATTGCATATTGAAATGCTGCTAAGAGATTGTATCTTAATAGTTCTCATCACAAGAAGTTTTGTAACTCTAGTTACAGATGTTAACTGGACTTATCGTGATCATTTCACAATATATATAAATATCAAATCATTATGTTGTACACCTGAAACTAGTATTTGTTAATCATACCTCAATAAAAAAAAAGACTAAAAAAAATAAGAACAAACAAATCAATTAAGGGGTGCCTGGATGGGTCAGTCAGGTAAGCATATGACTCATGATCTTGTGGTCATGAGATGGAGTCCTGCATCAGGTTCTGTGTTTACAGTGCAGAGCCTGCTTAGGATTCTCTCTCTCCCTCTCTCTCTGCCCCTACTCCTCTCTCTGCTTATCCGTGCACTCTCTCCCTCAAAATAAATAAGTAAACATTAAAAAAATAATAATTTTAACAAATTAATTAAAAGCAACTGTAACTCTAGTCCAAATCCACAGTGCCCAAGGCCAACAGTCAGGAGCAAGGCTGATAAGAAAAACACCCTTAAGCTAATGCTTTAACCAGTGTCATCTGCCCTAACCTAGGTGTCTTCAGGACTCAAAGGGGCAGGTTTTTTAGAGGTTGGTTCCTAACTGGGAATACAGAGAATGTATAGGGAGGATAAAAGATGTTTATAGTTATGCCTCAAAATAGGTGTGAGGGCCAACAAGTGCTTTTCAGCAGAGCTCTCCTCCCAAATTCTAGGCTGGGTATTGAAATGCGGTTTGCTACAGTCTAGTTAACCTCTCTAGGGAAAAAGGATGAGAGAAAATCATAAATATTTATGATTGTCTTAAAAAGCAGAACATCTGCTAAAACCTGAGAGATTTCTTTGGTGTAGGGATGTGTGGGATTGCAGCAGGGCCAAGCATCGCACAGCACTGCTCTCCTATGTGAGGCTGTAGAAAGCCACCACGAGGGGACCATGGCCCACCTCCTGGGGAGCTGCAGTGGACCCCACACACAGTAAAGGTCAGTTAAAATATCCCAAAGCAAAAGCTCTGGTAGAAATGCTTCCTGTTTCACAAGGTCCCTCTAGTCAGTCACTGGCCCTTGGCAGCAGCTGCCTGGTGTCTGCTGAGGGGGCCCTACAGTACAAGCCTTCCTGCAGCCCCCCATGCGTGGCTTCTTACTGACTGTGACCACCTCACACCTCTTGGTCATTGTCATTCCTAGCTGCTTCTCTATAATCATTCAAATCTCTCCTCGTCATTCTCACTGGCTCCTTTCTCTCCTGGAACCCAGTTCACATTTGGGTTCCTCCCAGGCAGGGAAACTCTGATGATTAAGAATGTCCAGCACTGCTCTGTACTCTGTGGCATTTCCTTCTTAGCACATACTACATACACTACTGCTGGCCTGATAAGGGCAGAGTCCCGCTCAGCAGAGAGTATACAACACAGGGCCTGGAAAATGTGTCCTCCAGGGTGGCACATGCTGGCACGCCAGTTTTCTTACACAACAGTAGATAAATGCTTCTGGGTACCAGGGCGCAGGGCAGACAAGAACTATCTGGATTCATTTTCAATTAAAATGGTTTTACCTTTGCTGGGGCATTCATTTGGAAGCTTTCTTCATAAGCAAAACAGTCTATCAAAATCACTAAAAATTAAGTGCTCCTTTCTGGTGATTAGCCAGATACTCTTAACAGCCTTCCCCCCCCACCCCCGCTTGGGGGAAATGACTAATATGTTCAATATAACAAACCTGCTTGTTTTGTTTTTCCAGAGCTTCCACAAAGCACCATGTAAACACTTGAATAGCGGCTAGTACTTCTGGGGCTCCATCGGTTTCCAGGAGTGCATACCTGAGCAATACAAAGCCAGATTACACACATTTAATGATTAATCTGGCAAACATGTGACTCTGAACTGTAAAAGGGAAGAGTGGAAACATTTTTTGTGTGTGCCATAAGCTTCAGCAGTATCCTAGCTCATTAGATTTCGGTCCTTGTGCGTCACTCCTTTCCGGAATACTTTCTTTAAAGTAGCAATCTGCAAAGCTTCCTTGCTTGGTTTTTAAATTATGAAGCACTGCATATCCCTTCCATATAGGCCTGAGTGCTCTCTAGAAGTATGTGTACACTGTATGCCCAGGCATGCAAAATCAACAGACCGTTTTCTTTTTCAAGTGGAGAAAGAGTTCCAAGGGGGTAAACTGTCAGGGTCAAATCTACCCAGTAAACGGTGGAAGAATCTGTGTGTACCTGGATTGGTTTCTGCGCATTTTCACACAACTAACTTTATACTGAAACAAAAGAAATCAACTCAAACCTTGCCCGCTTTAAACTAAAAACCGCATTGTGACTTATTCCTATGCTCATTTAGCTTGAAGCTGGTATGTTTCAAGACCAATTTAAGGGCTGCTGTAAAAATTCCTTTCCCCAGGGTTACTGTCTGCCCTGGAGGCTCTACTGGTGAATGCCAAGGGGGACGGGTGGGGGAGGGTGAGTACCAGGGCTGCACCAGTACCCACAAAAGAGGACAGAAACCCTCTCTGGGTAACAAGCTCCCACTAACTGCCAGCCATGGTATCCACTGCCTGGTATCCACTGGGCTCTCCCCTCTCATCATCTATAAATCCAACGTACTTCCCAAGAAGTATTCACATTTGCAAAATTAATGTGTCAGAGGATAGCACGCATAGTTGATTTTGCCTTTCAGAAGAGCTCTCTTAAGAATTGCCTTACTTATTTTTCTTGGTTTTTCTTAGCTTTAAAATCTTTTAAAAAGATTGGTCAGCCCTCATGTGGTGAAGGGAGTACACTGCTACACTTTATTTTGAGCTGAGAAAAATCCTACATGAATATTTAATGATTTAATATTGAATTCAATTCTGCCTTTCTACCATTACTAGATTTTTAAATTGTTAAAAAAAAGAAAGTTATCTTAATTCTTAGGCATTGGCTTTTAAATATACACTAGGCATTTGGGTTTTACCAAATAGCTTGGATGGGTAAGACAGAATCAGAAACTAACTTCCCCATGGTATAGCCAGAGACTACCACAAATTCTTTTATTCATATTTGGAAACTGAGCATTTCTAGGCCAATTATTAGCAGAAATAGCACACCATTTACCTGAAAATTTCATCAACAATTCTGAATATGGCAGGGTAGCAGGCTGCTTCAGGCTGTAAAAGAGACCAAAAGTAAAATATCAGAAGCATTTCACTGAGGGGCGCCTGGGTGGCTCAGTCGGTTAAGCGTCCGACTTCAGCCAGGTCACGATCTCGCGGTCCGTGAGTTCGAGCCCCGCGTCAGGCTCTGGGCTGATGGCTCGGAGCCTGGAGCCTGTTTCTGATTCTGTGTCTCCCTCTCTCTCTGCCCCCCCCCC
>NW_024412432.1:2401154-2422437 GCF_014898765.1 Herpailurus yagouaroundi | reverse complement strand
AAAACCTAAAAAAAAAAAAAAAAAAAAAAAAAAAGCATTTCACTGACAACATAATGACTGGTTATTATTGGGGAGATGAGTTGTCTAGAACTGCTAGTGTCTAGAAAATGGGCATATTTCTTTGGGTTAGAAAAAAAAATCCAAGTACATGGAGCAAATGGGTTCTCTTGAGGCAAAGAGATCATGGACAAGCTTTATTTCCTCGTTATACTCCTGTATGTTCCACATTTTCCACAATAAGCCCATACGATCCAAAAAAAGAGTCAATAAGTATCATGGGAAAGTAAGTATCATGTCAATAAGTATCATGGGAAATTTAAAAATGCCTTTCACCAGCATGTTGTAGTGAAGGCAGAGCTTGTGTGCGTTGCCAGTTTTACACAAAGTGCCCATGGACCTGACCACCTCCCATGGCCTAGAAGTGCCTCAAGGTCAGGTCTGGGCCTGCTATCTTTTCATTCCTCCTTACTGAGCAGTGGCAACATAGTAATTGACGATTATTAGTAAGGAAAGCAGGGACTACCACCATCTGGAACTATATATGAATTTAGTGGGGTGCCTGGGTGGCTCAGTCAGTCGAGCGTCTAACTTCAGTTCAGGTCACGATCTCACAGTCCATGGGTTCGAGCCATGCGTTGGGCTCTGTGCTGACAGCTCAGAGCCTGGAGCCTGCTTCACATTCTGTGTCTCCCTCTCTCTCTGCCCCTGCCCTGCTCACATTCTGTCTCTCAAAAATAAATAAAACAAACCAAAAAAAAAAATTAAAAAGAAAAGAATTTAGCAGCTTCTATTATTTACAATGGAAAAGGGGTTAACGAACACAAAATATAGATACCATCATCTTGAACAAGGGAAGTGATCTAATTTATTCTATGAATATTTTTGTGATGGTTCTGATGGTTCAAGCCTGCAGAAGTTGACCCACCATAGCTTAGGTAGGGCTTTAATGGGCCTGACTCAGTTTCCCTGTCTTTTCAGCCAGAGCTCAAAGCATGAGAGTTAGCCAGATGAAAAATGCCATTTGTGAAACAAACACATATTTTACAGTAGCATCCAAATGTGAGTGGATTAAGGAATTTCTTTGAGTCATACCGTACTTGATATGACCAGCTTTGGCAAACATTTTTTCAAAGCCCCCTCAACAAAAAAAGAAGAAAGGATATGCTTTGCCTCTCAAGTTTTCCGGACCACGCTGAAGAAAGAATGGAACCTATCTCCACAGATTTTCTTTTCTACTCTCTGGTTTGAGCTGGGCATTTTGAGTTGTAACATTGAACGTTTGCCATCTAGTGCTCATACACCGTCACTACAGCCTGCCACAGAAGGCTCCAGGCAAGAGCACCACCACTTATTAAAATGATGGGATAACTTCCTTTTAATTATTGGAAGAGAGAGATTTGTGATTTGTAAGTTACAAATCTCTACTCTCTAGGTAGAGTAACCCATGCTCCCTCATCCTTCACTGATGTGAATTTTTATCTAAAAGAGACCAACTAAAAATTCTCATAGGTAAAATCATTATGTACTCAAGAAATAATCTGGCAGGGCCACAGTTCAACAGAAGAGATGCAAGTTATTTCTTGGCTTTGATCTCAGGCAAGTCTGTTAATCTCCTGGAGTCTCAGACCCACTGTAAATAATAACAGTTATGAACAGGTCACTGGATAAATGCCCAGAGAATACCATAAAAGTTTCTACGTATTCATAATGGAAAAATCAAACAAGAAGGGAAAAGCGCACTGTATGTCTTTTTTTTTAAATGTTTATTTATTTTTGAGAGAGAGAGAGAGAGAGAGAGAGCGAGTGGGGGAGGTGCAGAGAGAGAGGGAGACACAGAATCTGAAGCAGGCTCCATGCTCTGAGCTCTCAGCACAGAGCCTGATGTGGGGCTCAAACTCACGAACCATGTGATCATGACCTGGGCTGATGTCGGATGCTTAACCAACTGAACCACCCAGGCACCCCAGCACACTGTATGTCTTAAAGTGATTCATCAAATTCGCCAAAAATTTTTCAAGCTTTCGTAGATGGACAGTATGCCTCTTAAGTGTTTAAGACCAAATACTGTCAAATGCCCACAGGCAGACAGATACACAGAGCCTGAAAATGCACTAATAGAAAACCAAAACTAGAAATGGTAAACAGAACCATTCCTTTTGAGAATGGTCTAACAAATCTAGAGCCACTCTATACATTTGATGCTAGAAAATCATTCAACACTGATCACAGATTTCTAAATGGCAAAGGAGAGGATGATCCACTGTGTAGAACAGGGCTACTATGAAACTCAAGGGGGAGAAGAAAGGACGCTGTAACTCAATTTATTAAAAGAGAATTCGAGTTTGGACAAACTTCTATTTTATGCAGTGTTTTCTATCAAAACCGCTCAATCCAATGTTTTAAATGTCTCCAGAATGTGTGGAGCTGCCTGCTCTCTCCATGCCAATGGACTCTCTTAGAGTTCCTTCTGTCTAAATATGTCAGACTTTTGGTTGCTCTCAACCTGCTTCTACAACCCATTTCAGCTTTTACAACAGGTAAGACGCCAGGAGGCAGGGAAGCCTTGCTGAAACAGCAGTGGCAGAGATTTTGATTTAAAAAGCAGTCTTCCTTGCTGTTCCAGAGCCGTGAACAGCTCTTTCTCATCCTCAGCCCTTACGGATGGTTTTTAAAACAAGACTCTTTACACTTCCCGAGCACATAATTTCAGGGTCAGTGAGTCCCCTCATGAGGCCTGGAGTGCTCACAGGCCAGGCATGTGTCCCAGTGACATCAAATCACAAAAGCAAACTTAAGCTGCTTTTCCTATCAAGAGAATCCTCCAAATAGAATTAAAGTCTTAATTTATGCTTCTTTGGAAGCCATAAATTTCCCTTCTGAATCTTTACAGCATCCTTGTGAGGGAAGAGGCGAACATTTAACCCCTCTGTGTCCTGGCTTATTTGTGGAAGGGGACCCTACAGTAAACACACCACAGGCCACTCTGCAACCTACCTCGAACCCTAGCTCTGAAGCCCTACAATCCAGGGGATTATCTTTCCTGTAAAAATGAGGGCAAGAAAAACTTTCTTGGGTTCCATCTGTTTATCTGTTTTTCTCCATCCTGCCAAAATCTGTTCCTTCTCAAGCTCTGCTTGCTCTTCTCCAACTGGCCTAATGATTTCCATGTTCAGATTATTTCAAATCTAGGGAAACTATGTCACCAAGAGGCCATCAATAACACGTGTTTTGCCCTTCTCTCTTCCCCTCACACCACCCCAATCCTTTCAGTGAATGTCAGAGGACTAACAGAGGATGATGATGGAGGGCTCCAGACTCTGACTTCCTCTTCCTACGAGCCAGATTGTTCTGTTGGGAGTGTATCCCCTTCCGATCTCCCACAGCGATTCCAAAATGCCCTGTGTACCTCCTCTCTGCCTAGGACAGCCCATTCCCATCCCTCAACAAAAGAAGGGATGACAAAGTCCACACAGAAGAAATGTGTGGTGGCGGTGTGCTCTAGTCCTGTGTTGCGGGGGGAAGGTGAGGGAGAGGCCAACTGTCCTTGACGTCCAATCTGTTATTTCCATCCCAATTATTATTACCATCCCAATTATTACAAGCCACTTGTCACTTAAGAGAGGCCTGAGAACATGGAAGAACATAACTCTCATGGAAGATATCTGTCCTCTTTTCTATCATTTTCGGATTCCTTGTGTGTGTAAGATAGAGTATGGGGAGGAGGGGAAAAAGAGAATATAAACCAAAAAGGGATATTATAATATGATTTGAGAGGTGAGAGGTAAAATGAGGTACAGGAAGCCTGGAACAGATTCTCTTTCATGGTCTATTTTAATATAGTTAACTATTTTTAGTTAGGAATGGTCATTCTTTTAAAAAGAAGTGGCTGATTAGAAGCTCCCCCTTGAGCTGACCCAGCAGCCTCCAAACCCTGACAGGTGGGAACCCTTGTGTTAATATATGTATATAATTAATTTAATATAATATATTAAGATATATATAATATATTATATATAATATACATATTATATATATTATATAATATGTATATTATATATTATATACAATATATATTATATATAATATGTATATTATATATAATATATAATATAATAAATTATATATTATATATTATATAATTATATATTATATATTAAATATAACTATATATATTATATATAATTATAATTAATATATATTATATATAATATATATAATATATAATATAATATATTGTCTTGTAATATAATTAAAGGGTGACTGTATTTATCAAAAAATAACTTTGCTCTTTTAAAAAGGGGATTCTTCATAAGATTCATTTCAATAGTAAGCTCCTTTATTGAGCTGAAAAACAATTTGGTTTTTAAAATATCTACTTATATAAAATCTTCGTATCTATTGTGTAAAATAAGGCACCTTTATAAATATGTATGTTTTATGATGCCATTTTCTTCTTTTCTACTTCCAAAATGCTAAAAAGAAGACTGTAAATATCCCTTTTACATTTCAGGACACTCAAGTTTCTTTCAATAAATTTGAGCTTGGAAAAATTTTTCTTTCTTTTAAATCTTTACCAGATGTTGTTTATACTACAAGCAATTTTTTTCCATATTCCATAATGTAATTATTGTTTAGTTAGTGATAAATGTATCATTTCTGGGCTTAAAGAAAAACTTAAGTTTTTAAAATTTTAAATTTACCCATGCTCTCCAAGGGCGTTAAGACAAAGGGATGCCAGCTCTGGATGTTGAACAAGATCCCTAAAACCTGAAGTTCTTTCTAGCCTTGCCCAGTGGACTCTATATAGTTAGCTTGTGCAGCTTGAGCAGGAAGATGGTCCCTCAACCTGAGAGCTGCTTCTTGGCTCAGTGACTAAGTGGCACTAAAACCCCAGGTCGAACACTGTGCTTTTTTTTGTTTTTTCTCTCCCTTCATTTGACTGGTCCATTGCAAAGTCCTGAACCCCCCAACAGTAAAGCAGCACTTGCAATCTGGGCCTCCTTTGCAGAGACAATGCTGGGGCGGGGGGTGGGGGTGGGTGGGAGCGGGGTCTGGTGCCCCCCAGAGGTCAATGATGGGAAGTGCAACTACTGTACGAGATGCAGATTCTTTACATTTCTGTTACAAGCATAAGCCACCACACTTTCAATTCGATCACTGCTAAATTCATGCGCCACATTAAAGCACTCAAAAAAGAAATGCTTAAAAAACTGCTAATGAAAAATATGGAAAAGAAAACCCTAGAACATTGGTAAGAAGTTATTCAAGTACAGAAAACTGACATCATCTGGGATCTGGAGTTAATTCTTTAGTATAATCTTTTATTAATGGGGAACTGTGCTTGGAATTTTGTGTAAAGGAAGTTTTTCTTTTTGAAGTGGCTACAACTGCTCTTTGGAGGACGAAGACAAGAACATATTCTATCTCACATCAGGGAGGTTAACAAGGACACTGAGATACCTTCATGTTTTTTATTCTTAAGTTGTTATTAGATTAAGAATTAATTCCCCCCCCCCCCCAGCTTTATTGAGGCATACTTGACAAGATAAAGAATTTTAACTGAGCTGTGAAGACTTTTGGGTAGGAGAGAATATGAGGAGTATTTTCAGATTTAAAATCCGAATAAACAAAAACAAAATGAACCCAGTCTCCCTTCCCCCTCTCCTCCCTTTCTTTCATGGGCAAATCTATCTGTGAAGATGAGGGACCAGCTCCTCTGGACCCAGCTGGAGGGGCAGGCGGCATGTGGGGTCAGCCAATAGAGGAGTAGAATGAAAGGGCATGGGAACGAGGGTACATCCCGGCCCTGGCATGCAGCAGGGCAGCCAAGCACAGCACCACTGTGCCACCCAGCCAGCACTTTTCATTCAAATGTGGAATATAAACAATAGCTTTCTGGGCTCCACAGACAGAATTGTAACTAGAAAACATAACATCCTTCTGATTTGGGTCAGCCTTGGGAAACCAGTGTCAAAAAAAACCCCTGTATAATTAGCAAGTAGTTTTCACTGCTTTTGGTGACATTAGTTTTTAAGGTAGGTCTGAAGCTATAGATTATGGTCTTGAAGTGTGTATTCTGTCAAGGAAAACACAAGACCATCTGCTTTGAAAGGTGTCAGTCTGCACAGTAAATGACAAACTGAGGTTAATACTGCAATTTATTTAGGAGCCACCACATGCAGCAGGTAGCCATGAACTTGGGGCCAGCCCAGCCCATGGAAGCCAAAGGGTGAGTCTCAAAAGTAAGCAGGTTTTGAAAACTTGTTTTTGTTTTGGAAGTCAAAAAGATATATATGCATTTAGAATTCAGGTAATATTAGGTTGGTGCCTGTCTTAACGGAAAATAGCAGGCTTTCCAATATACAAACTTAATGCAATCCCTATCAAAACACCAATAGCATTTTTCACAGTACTAGAACAAACAATTCTAAAACGTGTATAGATCCACAAAAGATCCTGAATAGTCAAAGCAATCTTGAAAAAGCAAAGCAAAGCAAAGCTAGAGGTATCACAATTCTGGACTTCACATTATATTACAAAGCTGTAGTGATCAAAACAGTATGGTACTGGCACAAAAATAGACACATAGGTCAATGGAACAGAACAGAAAATTCAGAAATAAACCCACGATTATATGGTCAATTAATCTTTGACAAAGAAGTAAAGAATAAAACTAATGGGAAAAAGATGGTCTCTTCTATAAATGGTGTTGGGAAAACTGGACAGCTACATGCAGAAGAATGAAACTGGACCGCTTTCTTATACCACACACAAAAATAAATTCAAAATGGATTAAATAATTAAATCTGAAACCTGAAAAATAAAAATTCTAGGAGAGAGTACAGGCAGTAACTTCTTTGACATTGACTACAGCAACTTCTAGACATGCAACTTCTTTCTAGATGTCTCCTGAGGCAAGGGAAATAAAAGCAAAAATAAACTACTTGGACTACATCAAAATAAAAGACTTTTGAACAGCAAAGGAAACAATCAACAAAACTAAAAGGCAGCCTATGGAATGGGAGAAGATATTTGCAAATGACATAACTGATAAAGAGTTAGTATCCAATTTATAAAGAACATATAAAAGTCAATACTCCAAAATGAATAATCCAATTAAAAAATGGGCTGACGACATGAACTGACATTTCTCTAAAGAAATACAGATGGCCAACAGACACATGAAAAGGTACTCATCAGAGAAAAACAAATCAAACACCTCATACCTGTCAGAATGGCTAAACTCAGCAACATAAGAAACAACAGGTGTTGGTAAGAATGCAGAGAAAAAGGAAGCCTTGGGCATTGTTGGGGGGTATGCAAACTGGTACAGCCACTATGGAAAACAGTATAGAGATTCCTCAAAAAGTTAAAAATAGAACTACCTTATGATCCAGCAATCACACTACTGGGTATTTACCCAAAGAATACAAGAACACCAATTAAAAAAAAAGAAAAAAAATATATATGTATATACATATATACACACAATTACACACACACACACACACACACACACACACACATATATATACACACACACACACACACACACTGGAATATTATTCAGCCATAAAAAAGAATGAAATCTTGCCATTTGCAATGGCATGGATGGAGATAGAATAATGCTTAATGTATAATGTCAGAGAAAGACAAATAACATATAATTGCACTCATATGTGGATTTCAGAAACCAAACAAGCAAAGAGGGAAAAAAATGAGAGAATGAGAAAAAAAATTAAAAAACAGACTCTTAATTCTAGAGAACTAATGATTACCAGAGGGGAGGTGGGTGGGGGATGAGTTAAAGAGGTGATGGGGATTAAGGAGTATACTTGTGATGAGCACAGGGTGATATGTGGAAGTGTTGAATCATTATATTGTACACCTGAAACTAATATTAATACTGTCTGTTAACTACCTGGAATTAAAATAGAAACTTAAGGAGCACCTGGGTGGCTCAGTTGGTTAAGCCTCCAGCTTTGGCACAGGTCATGATCTTGCAGTTCGTGGGTTTGAGCTCCACATCGGGCTCTGGGCTGACAGCTCTGGGCCTGGAGCCTGCTTTGGATTCTGTGTCTTCCCCTCTCTCTGCACCTCCCTCACTTGTGCTCTGTCTCTCTCTCTCTCTCTCTTGGAAATAAACAAACATTAAAAAAAATTTTTTTAATAAAAACTTAAAATAATAAAAAATGAACTACCAAAAAAAAAAAAAAAAAAAAAAAGGAGAAAAGAAAATACCAAGCTTTCAAGTCACCGAGAGGCCAAAGAACATTTGGGGAGATCATTTCCCTTTGTACAACCTGTACCACACTTTTATCTTTTGTTTTTGCAACATCTTGTAACTATAGAATTTCCAGGGCTATTTCTGGACAGTCCCAAAAGATGGAAACATAATTAACAGTGCTCCATATAAAATACAAGTTACGTAGACCATCACACTTTAATTACTCTCAGAATCCAACCCTAATGTAATAGGCATCAAGTTTCTTCTGGAGGCAAACACAGCAGGACCCTGCTAGCAGAGTCTAGGAGATCTCTCTGATACTTCTGCATGGCCTTGTCAGTGCACGGAGATACATGCTGTGATAAACGAATGAGATGATGCAATTAGGAAGCAGGTTCTTCAGGTTACCCTTCTAATCACTCAGTCACGTCATAGCCATCTTCCAGCCTGCCTGGTTTTCTAGCACTGCAGCCCCAGGATGCCTGAGGAGAACAGCCCACGCCAACCAGGGACTTGCAACTCTGCACTGTAATTACCTCCTTGAACGATAAGGCATAGAGAGGTCACATCCTGCCAATGCCACAATAAATTAAACCAAATAACACCCTCTGGAATCCTCCTCTGACCATAATGGAAGCTCTGAAATCTACACACAGGATCCTGATAAATACTTTTGTAGATCAACGGCCTTCGAAGCTGTCTGCCTAGGGGAGATCAAACTATAAAAGCTGGAGACTTGAAGGCTGTGTAAGGGCACTGTTCCATGGGGGTGCCTGCTTCCTGGCTCTCAAGCCCGAGGGCCCAGGTAAAAAGGACATGGGGGAGGTTCAGAGAAGAACCACAGGACCAATGAAGGGCCGCAGAATCAAACCAACTCAGAATGTCGATAGAACTGGAATTTATCTACAGGGAGAGGATCTAAAGACAATTTAATAAGGACCCTGACAGCAAGGAAATAACTCAGGTACTATATTTTGCCACGGAAAAAGGACTAGAGAAAATTAAATTATACCATCACATTTACGTTAAAAATAGAAATAGAGATTTACCTGATAATAAAAGTAATGTTTGAAATGGGCTATATAAACAAACACCTTTGTTCATTTTGAATTTTACTATAATTATTATTATGTAAGGTGCATTCTTATTTCTCACCTAGTAAGGTACTATGCAACTCTTTTGAATGGTGAGGTCAAGCAGTCATTTTCCTAAAAACAAAAAACCTCTCTGCTGCTCTCTCAGTCTTCTGTCCCTATCTTCCTTCCTTCCTCCCTTCCTTACTTTTTTTTTCCTGTCAAACATTGCAAACTTCAAATCAGCTGGGTTCAGTTTGTGCCACTTAACTCACAGGTCCATGGCCAACGGTGACTATAGCACCATCCACAGTCACCTGGGAGACGCCAGACCGTGAAGGCAGAAAGAAGCCTATGGAGTAAGAGAGAAAGCCTGGACAGTTACATATGAGAGCTGGGGGGTACCTACAAGGAACAATGGACATAGGAAGAAGGCAACTGTTTCAATTAGGATTCCCTAACACAGCTTCCAATTTGAAAGAGAAAGAAAACAGGATGTTCCAACTGAATTATAAAACATAGAAGGTGTCTGGGAGGTGGGCATTGTGGAAACTGAGCCAACCTCAGAGCTTCCCCCTTCCAAAGTCTCAGCTCAAGTGGGGAGGTGAATACACTCTCCTGCCAGTTTCCTTGCCCCCAACTGAAGATCTGACTTCCCCATCTCTGAACTAATTTTCTCCGTCTGTACAGCGGGAAGAAAATCTGTGCGCCCTATCTTCCCCAGGTTATGACAGCTAATGAGAAAGCATGTTAGAAACCACAGGGGTTCTGGTAAAACAGAGGCACAGGGAGCAAGGCACCTCCCTTAGTTTTTGACTGGTTTTTTCAGGCAGCATTGGTCTTTATTCCTGCTCTTACAAAAATGCACATAAATTCCACAGAGTTGCCTCCTACAAAAGGAAAACAGCCCCACCCCTCAGGTTCTGGGGGCTGCCTGTGAACCCTGCCACCTAACACTGGATTAGGCAATGAGGCCATTCCATTTGGCCCACTGAGCCCCCAAATTCCCAGGCCCAAGAAGTCCCAAGTACAAGGGAGGATAGGCGAGCCACATTGGGGGAGGAGGGTTCAAGGCTGGAAGGCTTATACCAAAAGAAAACTTACAGAATTCTTCCTTGTTTTTGTTGCTTTAATATTTCTTCTAGGATTTTGTTTTATTCCTCCTCTCATTCATAAGATCTTCATTTTTTAAAACTAACTTTTCATATGGAAATAAGAAATATTGTTTGAAAACAGTGTGCTCTAATATCAATTCTTGTGAATATGCAATAGAAGGTGCATCAGTCAAGTAAATCTAGAAGCCCCCATTTTCAATACACGCTCCAAGTATGCAGAAAAGCCCGGCCACTGGTATTTCTACAACAAAATGCAGATACATTAAAATTCTCTGTTTACATTTCCCCTTGCTTTGAGAAAAAGAGATGATACCCAGCATCCTCTTTAAGGAGTTTTCTCCTAATCAAAGCCCAGCACGTACCAGCAATGAATCTTTCAAAAAGCATTCGATCCTTCTCAGGAAATTTCTCTCACTGGAGATTAGCTTTTCAAAAAGATGCAGTGTTGCTTTTTCAAGGCTGGGAAGGTGCCGAAGCCAGAGGCAGATGACAGCTGATGTGGGGAGAGAAATCTTCTTCCTTTCAGCAAAAAACAAACAAAATTTTAAACAGAAGAGGGTTACTGAGAAAACAAGACTGAGAGAGATCAAAATGCAGTCACGAATCCAGCTTGTGAATCTTTTCATCATGGTCAGCAGCAGTTAATATTTATAGTATCCATGAAATTCACCAAGTGTCCATTTGCAAAATAATGTGAATTTGCTTCCAATTCAACTCAAGAAATCAGAGAAATGCTCAAAGGAAAAAAAATGCTT
This sequence comes from Herpailurus yagouaroundi, assembly GCF_014898765.1. Classification (NCBI taxonomy): domain Eukaryota; kingdom Metazoa; phylum Chordata; class Mammalia; order Carnivora; family Felidae; genus Herpailurus; species Herpailurus yagouaroundi. The sequence goes on along the minus strand of NW_024412432.1, from coordinate 2,411,267 downwards.
TCAAAAAGGATAAACAAATATCAGTGAAGGAAGAAAGTGATAAAAAATAAGATGGAAAAAGGCCTTGAGGTATACATCCCTAATTTAAAAAAAAGTTATGTTTAGAAGACATTTGTTGGGATGAGCACTGGGTGTTATACATAGGGGATGAATCACTGGATTTTACTCCTGAAATCATTATTGCACTATATGCCAATGAACTTGGATGTAAATTAAAAAAAAATTATGTTTTAAAGTACATCATAAAGATTTAATATGTGTAATCAGACCTGGGTTTGAGTCCCAGAGCTACCACCGACTAACTGGATGGCTTTTGAGAAAATTATTTAACCTCCAAACCTCAGCTTACTCATCTGTAAAATGGGCCTATCTCCCTCATAGTGTTCTCAGAAGTATCAAATGCAGTAATTATACATGTACAAAGATTAGCACAATGCTTGACATCTAGTAAACGTTCAGTAACTGTATTTGCAAATCTGTTGATTGAAAGTTAAAAAAAATTTTTTTCCTTTAGTAACAATTTCATATATGGTGGTTATGACCTGGTAGATCCAGAGCTGATCCCTACCATGGTACTCTGGGCCCCAAACATTTTGTGGAGCTGTGTTTCCATAGAAGAAGGTATGTGGAGGTTCCTCCTATGTCAGGTCGGTGAATCAGGGGTTCTACCTCCTGGGAGGTAGAGTGAGGAGACACCTGTCTAACTCTGAGCCACTGGTGGCCGTCCCCACAGGGCCCTCCCTGTGAACAGTGGGCCTGTTCTGGCCTGGTGAGACTTCTCTTTCTTCTTTCAGCCCTACTTTCCCAAGGAAGGCCTCCTGCCTCTTCACCTGCAGCACCACAGACAGCAGAGTGCTTTCCAGGTTCTGACAAAAATGTTTACTGCCTTTAGTAAGAAAAACAAAAGCTGAGGGCACAAAGCCTCCCTATTACCCAAAAACCCCTTCAGGGCTTTCCCTTCACCATGGCTTCTGGGCCATTTCTCTGCAGGAGCTGGCGTGAAGCCCAGGGAATGGGTGCAGGAGCAGGAAATGAATAGGCGGAGTCACAGTGCAATTTCTCGTGATTTCTCTTTTTTCTTCTCCCTCAGCATAACTCCTGCAGACCTCTGTCCTGGATTAACTCTGGGGCAAGGCTAGACAAAGCTGATGAGTTGGAATGAGTCTCACAGAAGCAAACAGAGGGCAGGATAAAGGCCCCCCTCTGACTCTCTGATCTCACATTCTCACCCTGAGCTTCAACTCTCCTGGGAAGTCCTGCTGGACCCCTTTCCCCCATCTCCCCACGCCTGGCAAAGAACAACTGCCATGGTGCCCCCACCCCTGCATCACCTGGCACATCTGGGGGCCACACCATGGATGCCACCGGTGCTCTAGGCTGCAATTCCCATGCTATCTCCCCTGTTATAATCAATGGCAAGGAGCTGGTGGTCATTCACTCAAGGAAGATGATGGAACACTTCTGTGTGCCAGGTACAGGCCAGAAAACTGGGAACAAAACAGACTAGGTCTGTTTTGGGGCCCGGTGGGAGGTACACATCACATACACACACCAAAACTGAGAAAAAGGCATTAAAGAAAAGGACAGGCTGAGGTAAAACAGAGTAAGAGAAGTGTCCCAATTTAGATTGGGTGGTCAGGGACCGCCTCTCCAGCTGAGCGGAGATTAGCTAGGTGAAGAGTAGCCAGAAGGGCATTCCAGCTGGGGGAATGGCAGCTGTGATGGTCCCGAGACAGGGAAGAGCAAGGTCAGAAGAAGAGAGAAACCCCAGAGTGCAAAGGTGAGGTGGCCTGTGATGAGGCGGTACCAAAGGAAGGAAGGCTCTGGGATTCTATTCAGTGATTATTCTGGCCTGAAGGACTTTACACAGAGGAGTGCCAGGATGTGAGTTACAGTAAAGATCACTCCAGCTGCAGCACAGAGAACAGAGTGCGGGACTAGAATGGGTGCAGGGAGCCCAGGGGGAGCTGGTAGCTGGCGTGACCCAGGTGGCAGTGGAGAAGTGAAGAGTATCTGGAATGTATTTTAGCAGTAACATCAAGAGGAACTGGCAATGAATTTGATGAGAGGTGGTGAAGGTGAGGTAGGAATCAAAGTTGTCCCAGGTTTCTTGAGCAACGAGCTGGATGGATCTAGCATTACTCCAATGGAAAGAAGGAAAGAGAAGATTTGTGAAGATTTACTAAGAGTTCAGTTTGGGGTGTACGAATTTACTTGTTTTTTAAATGTTTATTTTTGAGGGAGAGAGAGAGAGAGAGAGAGAAAGCATGAGCAGGGGAGGGGCTGAAAGAGAGGGAGACACAGAATCTGAAGGGTCCAAGCTGTCAGCACAGAACCCGACATGGGGCTTGAACTCACCAACTGGGAGATCATGACCTGAGCTAAAGTCGGATGCTTAACTGACTGAGCCACCCAGGTGCCCCATTTTTTTAAATTTATTTTTTAATAGAATTTAGAATATCTGAGGAGCGCTCAAAAAAGAGGGATAAAGTAGGCCCTTGAATATCCAAGTTCAAAGTTCTGGGGAGCTATCTGGGCTGAAGATACATATTAAGGAACCGTCAGCCAGCATGAGTGACACAAGAGTGGAGAACTCCAAGGGCCCATCGGGGAACTCCATCAGGGAAGAAGAGGGCCCAGGTCTGTGCCCTGAGCAGTGACAACAGGTAGATAAGGAGGAGTTGCAGACGGAGGAGGTAGGACATACACAAGCAGAGAATAATGTCATCCAGGAAGAGAAGGAAGGTCTGGCTCTGATCAGCACTGCTGAGACTGAGGACATGGGAGGGGAGGGAACCACATGCATTGCACTGGACAGGCCCCCTCTGACTTCCCCAAGGTCATGGTTTTGATAGATGCCAAGAGCAGTCAATGAGAGAGGATGGAAGTGCAGCCATTACTGGTGACAGGTCTTCAGAGGGACAGCTGTGACAGAAGCAACACCAGGAGGCTGCACAGAGGTGTAGTGTGTGGGACAGCAGAGCTGACTGGTAAGCCAAATGCAGAGGAACAGGAGTGGCTTAAAGACTGGTAGCCACCATTTATTAAGCATTCACCTGAAACCATGCTAAGCATGTTAACTGTAGTTTAATCCTACAAAACAGGTACCATTATTATCCTTATTTTACAGAAAAGGCTACTGAAGTTGGAGAGAGACCAAGGACTCACAGCTACAATCTGAACCCAGGAGGTCTGATGCTGGACCTGGTTGTCTACCTAAGGTTATACACGAGCCTCTCCACTCTGCAGACTGAAGAGTGGAGGTGCTGCTTGGAACAAGGGCCCGGGCCCAGGGGAGCAAGCAGATGGACTTCCCATGTAAGCCAGATGCCCAGATGCCTGGACCCTGTGTTCACTCCCTCCAGTATTTAGGGAAGTCTTTTCAAAGTCTAGGCTGTCAGCCAGTTTTAGTCACATTAGTAGACCCTTGGGAGCGGTTTCCATCCAGCTTTCTAAAGTAGAACACTACTGGGCAGGGGCTAAGGGGATCTGTAGCCTCTGTCATGGAGCCAGGAAGCCCCCAAGAGGCAGGAAACTCTGAGGTGCATAGGGAACATGGCTGCTCAGTGGCTCCTCCCTTCCCAAACAGCAGGGATGTCTTTTGACCTGCATTCACCACATGTTATCTTTTTTTCAGGATCCATATGAAATAATTATGTACATCATTAGAGAAGTTTCTCACTTCAGTGACAGTTTTCAGGCAGCACCATTCCTAGGCTCTCAGAGCAGCTGTGTGCATTAAATGTGATTTTTACCATCAGGTCACAGTGGCTGAGTGATGCCTGGCAGCACAAAGGTAGGAGCTGTTGGGAATGAGCAGTAGATAAACATGAACACATGTAACAAGGAAACTAGGGTAAAATGGTAGTTCCACCAAATATCTGAAATAAAAGATATTGCTTAAAAATTTATATAAGATCTGCAAAATTACACATTCAAGTCAGCAAATACATAATGCTTTTGTTCTATTCTCACAGTTTAAAAAATGTGTATGTTAACAATTATCTTTTATTGCCTCTGATTCAGACTACACTCGATTATTTGCTGTGAATTATTAAATTTATGGACCCATGTTTAATATTTGAATGAAAACAATCTATTTTGCCCCCCAAACACCAGAAAATAACTTTTTATAATCAATACTGGTTGCAGAAATCACCAAGTCAATATGATCTTAATATATTTGCATAACAGAATTTGACTGGACCAACATATTCAGATTATATAAAATGTTCTAAAAGTGTACCAGGTTGGTTTTGAAATAAAAAAGGCAAATTACATTATATGTCAATTATATCTCAATAAAACCGGGGGGGGGGGGGGAAGGCAAATTACCAAAGAAGAAATGCAAAAGGCCAATAAAAATATGGAGATTTCAACCTTGTTAATAGTAAAGCAAGGTAAACTAACATAGCTATCATTTTCATCCTCACACATCAGTAAAGTTTCAAAGAATGACATCCATGCTGAAGTAGGTACAGGGGACATATGTTCTCAGAGGTGAGACAGGGAACGATTTTGTTCATTTGGTTGTGTCATACCACATAATGAACTGTGAAACAGACATCTTCCTGGCCTTCATAACCATACTTTTGTGACTCTGCCTGCCAGAAATAAAAGCATCACTGGGAGGATATTCACTGCAGCAGTACTATAAAAACAAAATTAAAAACAGTTTGAATGCATCCGTTGACAAGCAGCTGAATAAATTAAGGTCCATTCATATCAGGGAATATGTTCCTATTTTATAAAAATGAACTGGATCTATATCCCTTGAAGGTTATCCAAGATATATTGGTTAAAAAACAGGTTCCAGAGTCATGTGTAGGGTGTGATGCTGTTTTTGTTTTTTGTTTATGTAACTACTTAAAAAAAGAGAAAAATTGTTTTATACAGATGTCTATGTCTCCAAGAGTATAAGGTATGGTTATCAGAAGTACTAGAGGGTGATAATGAGGGGATAACTAAAGTTTTCTGCATACACATCTGTACTGTATTGTCTGACCGCATAAAATGAATATACATTTCTATGGAAATTTAAAAAGCCAATTATCAGTATCTAGTCTGGATACTGATCAAAATAATGGATTCAAGAAAAACATGATAAGCTAAAAACTTGGCTCTCTCAGACTTCTAGCTAATCAGGGGAGGTTTTCTGCATTATAGCTATGTTTTAGGAAAATGAGATTGGGTGTTTGGGACTTATGTGTGGTACATTATAATTTTCTCATTTAAAATACGAGGAAGAGGCTCCCAGTCAGTGCTTTCATGTAGAACATCTGAGCCTTAGTAACAACTTCTGACACAAAGCAGGGAAGCCTGACAGGGCACTCTGCTGTGTCCAACATCTTCTGCTATTAGAGTCTTCTAGATAGATGGCTCCTTGGCATTTAGAAAACTGTACTTTGTCTCTCCAAAATACTGAGACTGTTGTTTGCCCCATCTTTTCCAAAAAGAGGCAGTATAATAAAGAAATTAGTTCAGGTGCTTATTAAATAATTTTGGCTCCAAATGTTTTTTAATAGCTGTAATAAAAATAGAACGCGGAATTCAATTCTCTCCAAGAACAGTTCCTAATGAGGGCAGTGCCTGTTGGTAGGGAATGCCAGAGAGGCAAAGGGAAGGAAGAAGCTTCCTCACTCCAGACAAACACAGGCAGTATTCACCTTTCCAAACCAGAAAGAGATCAGGGCCATTTGGGTTGCCAGAGAAGCCCACAAAAATTGGGGTCAGCTTTTCTGGATAACTACTTAATTCCAAGGCACTAGAATGTATTCTTTCCCAAAGGTGTATTTCCATGAAAACTTGATCTAAGAAGCATGCCAAATTTGAGGACTGTGCCATTATCACCACTTACATGTGCAGAGAGATTACTTTTCAAAGCAAACAGCAGCAACACCAAGCAAACACAAACCCAAACACACTGTAATGTCTATTACAAATCAGTATCAGCAGGTTTTTAGTTGAAAAGTCAACTTTTTCAATGACTAATTTTGTTATCCTATTAATGTAAAAAAAAAAAAAAGAGGCTCTCAGGGAGTCTCAATAAATAAATAAATAGAAATGGGAGTTTTAGTTACTACTATACTTGTTTGCTACCTTTCTGTCCATGGTATTACACTAGTCTTTCATTTATATACATTCGCCTATATTATTCAACAACACTGAAAGCCTGAGTTTTCTTATCTGAGCTAAAAAAGCACATTCACAGTCGCACCGTGAGGCCAGTTGGTTCGTCAGTCCTGCATCCATTCTTCCTTTGATTTGTTCAATTGATTCATTCATTCTAGTATGTAGGAAAAAAGTCTCCATCCAGTCATCAAACTTCTCAATATTTTTGAAGCAATGGATTTAGATTTACCTGAGACGTCAGGTCATGCTGAATTACTTACACTCCACAGACTTAATGGAAGGATTTCAGCAGCTCTCCCAGAAAGGTGTTTTGCAACCTGCAGCCTGCAGGGGGCTGTGATAGCAACACCAGGGATAGACTTGAGAAGTTAGGTTTGATTTTTAGGCCAAGAATAAAAAATTTCTTCTAGGTTATCTAAACCACAGAGAGGGACAACCATCTGCTGTTTAAAAGAACACAGGCAGCCCATTTCTGAAAATACATGACTGTATTTGGAAGCCAAGGCCAAAGACACCCGGCCAATGGTAAAACATGAAATTCCACTGGTGTACTGTGGTAGGCAAATAGTTGGAAGTCTAAACATAGGGCAGGGTGCACTGGTCAAAGAAAGTATGTAGTTTCTAAATGACCACACAGCACATGTGGGGAACTGTTCAAGGGGCAGGGGGGGGGGGGTGGTGCGGAGAAGATTTGGGTGTGGGGGTGGTAATCTGCACTGACTGATTGAATCAGCCTCCCCATGTCAACATGTGGCTGGGATGCTCAGTCCATGGGAAAGTGTCCATGGAAAGGCTCCAGCCCTTACGCCACTGCTTGGGGAACTTGCTGAGCTGAAGCCATAGGAATTGGACAAGTTGAAGGCCACCCAGCATTTCTGGACTGTCTGTCCCCTTTGGATTAGCAGACACAATTTTCCAAACCAAATAAATTTTATTAGTTGCTGAGGGAGAACATGCTATCAGAAGTAAAATAAACAGCAAAGGAGTTCAGGCCCACTCATGAAGCCACTGCCCTCAGCTTTCCATCTGAGCACTGTGGGTGGAGCAAAAGTAGCTATTTTCTGAGCACGTCTCTTCCTCACCAGTAATTTCTGAAACAGCTTTGAGAGATTTCACAGGGAATACCTAGGGGCATTCTCCTCCCATTTCCCTTTAATGAAATTCTTGCTGAAAAAGGCTGAAAGTATAGGTTGCTAAGACCCTATAATTTGATGAAATGTATTACTAAATAAATCACAAATAGAGCTGCCATGGTGAAAGACAAAGAGCATTTTACTTAAAAATAAATACTTTGAAAAACTGCTTTGGAAAATGAAAGCTGGTGGGGTAAGCCATTGGAGACTGAAGTATGAAATGGTATGAAGGGCACACACATGTGGAGCACATTTATCACATTATACAAGCTTTTAAACTGATTATTACTCAGTCTTTTACATAAATAACAAAGATAACTGATCAGACTCCTTAAGGAAACTCACTTTTTGGGTACATTTTGACAGAGGTTTAGAGTAGATAGAAAAAAAGACTGCATATTTTAACCATGAGAATTATGTTTTGACTTCTTTTTCAACATCAAATAATTTAACCTTCTATCTCTTTTTCTAAGATATTACCTTAACAAATTCCTGTACTATAACATTTCATGTAAAATGAAATTAAAACTTATATTCTTACATTAATTTTTAAGAGTGATACATGAAAAACAGCATATACTCCACTGGTAACTACTTCCTTTGGGTTAACTGAAAGAATGATGATGGTTTTGAGGTGTTATTTTCCAAATACGATGATATAATAAAAATCAATTTAAAGTTGGAAAGAAGATACACTTATATAGAGCAAAAAAATCCCCCCAAGCCCCAAAACTCAATAAAACCTTGGGAGTAAAAAATACCTAACACCTATATATGTGGAAAATATTTAAAACACTCTTTTAAGATCAAAAAGTAAATCTGAACAAACCAAAAGACATAAGTGTTCCTGGATAGGTAGACGAAAGCCTTAATGTCAGAAAGATGTCAGTTGTCCCTCAGTTAACCTATATATTTAACATAAGCCTCCCCCAAATAACATTAGCTATCTTTCCTAAAGCTAGGCACACTGGTTTCAAAGTTTATTTAAAACATAAAACAAGCAAGAATTGTCAGAAAAATCCTGAAAAGTAAGAGAAATGGAGAAATAGCCCTATTTTATATTAGGTATATTAGAAAGGCTCCACCATTAAAACAAAGTGGTACTGGTGTGTGAATATACAACAGGTCAAAAAAAAAAAAAAGAGGGAGAGAATAGAAAATAACAAAATAGGCCCAAATGCACACAGAAATTGAATGTATGATTAAGGGAGAGAGGAGTTTGCATCTTTTATTACACTGGAGATGGCAGAATGCTCTATAATCTGATGGTGGGGAAAAGTAACCATATTATTTCAACAAATACTTTACAAAACAAAAACAAAGAGAAATTGGGAACCTACAGATTGAAAGAGATTTTTGAACCTATCAGCCAAATTCAGCTTTGACCTCTGATTCCAAAAGAATCAACTGTAAAAAAAAAATGGGGGACAATCAAGAGAATTTACTGTCTGACTAAATACATGATGGTGCTAGGGGCGCCTGGTTGGCTCAGCCAGTTAAGCACCCGACTTAATTCAGGTCATGATCTCATGGTTTGTGAGTTGGAGCCCTGAGTCGGACTCTGTGCTGACAGCTCAGAGCCTGGAGCCTGCTTCAGGTTCTGTGTCTCCTCTCTCTGTCCCTCCCCCACTCACATTCTCTCTCTCTCTCTCTTTCTGTCTCCCTCCCTCCCTCTCTCAAAAAATGAATAAATGTTAAAAAAATTTTAAATAAATACATAACGGTGCTATGGAATTAGTATCAATTTTTAAATATAATAATGGTATTGTAGTTATATAGATTTTCATATACGGCATATGGAGACTTCCAGTCTCCTGTTGTGCATGAAAGGACCTTGGAAGTGACCGCTCTGTCCTAACAACAAGTACAAAGCAAACAGACTGAAAAATCAACAATTCTTCTTGCATCCTTAAGAGAGGGTCAGGACACAGGACAAATCTTGGCCCCCAAGACTGGAAAGACAGACAAGCAAATACAGGAAATTGTGACTTACTGGAGTAGAGATCCACAAGTGGTAACTGCCATGGGAACCAGTGCCCAGGTAGGAAAACCTGAGTTGTAATTAGTGAGTGGTTGGAGGCCCAGTGTGGATAACTCTTGAGAGTTAAAAATTCCAGTGGGATCCAGTTATGGAAGGGTCCCACAAAATTATGAAACTTAGGAGCTTAACCAGGTCCTCAGAGTAAACAGTGGGAGTAATTCCACTTCTACTTTAGGTTTTGAATACAATAGAGCACTCCATTCTTAAATTGTTTTCTTTTAACGTTTATTCATTTTTGAGAGACAGAGAGAGACAGAGCATGATTGGGGAAGGGGCAGAGAGAGGGAGACACATAATCTGAAGCAGGTTCCAGGCTCTGAGTGTTAGCACAGAGCCCAATATGGGGCTTGAACCCACGAACTGTGAGATCATGACCTGAGCTGAAGTCGGACGCTCAACTGACTGAGCAACCCGGGCACTCCTAGAGCACTCCGTTCTTAACAAGGCCTGCCTTCAAGGGAAACTAGTTAATCAGAGCCTAACCTCATATGGTATTATCAGAACCTAATAGACCTAGGGGAAGACAAATAACCAATTCCAGTCAGCTCTGGACAACTAAGTTAGGCGGAGAAAAAAACCTGAGGAATCTCATGAAGTTCACAGTCCAGAGGCATAAGCTCACTAAAAGACTGAGACCTAATTAAAAGACTATAGAACACTTCCCCTCCTCTCATATCTCACCACCAAAATACAAAAGCCTATTCACAGCAGTTGCTGTTACCTAGTACCGCATATCTAGCTATCAAGAAAACAATTACATCCTGTTTCCGATTCTGTGTCTCCCTCTCTCTCTGCCCCTCCCCCATT
>NW_024412432.1:2323374-2401144 GCF_014898765.1 Herpailurus yagouaroundi | reverse complement strand
CTCTCTCTCTGCCCCTCCCCCATTCATGCTCTGTCTCTCTCTGTCCCCAAAAAATAAATAAATAAAAACGTTGAAAGAAAACAATTACAAGGCATAGCAAAAGGAAAACAACAACAACAACAACACAGTTTAAGAGACAAGGCAATAATTATAACCAGACATGCAGAGATGTTAGAATTATTAGACTGGGAATTAAAAGCAACTATGATTAATATGCTAAGAGCACTAATGTATAGACAGCATGTAAGAACAGATGGGCAATGTAAGCAGAGAGAAGGGAATCTTTAAAAAAAAGTAGTATTAGAGATCACTAACAGAAATGAAAACACTAACAGAGATGAAGAATGCTTTTGGTGGGCTAAATAGTGGACTGGCTGAGGAAAAAATGTCTGAGCTAGAGGATATATCCACGGGAACCTTAAAAACAAAAAAACCCAAAAAAAACAAAAAACAACAACAAAAATACCCGAAAAAACAAGAAACAAAGATTGAAAAAAACAGAACAGAATATTCAAGGAATGTGGGACAACTACAAAAAATATATGTGTAATTGATGTACTAGAAGGAAAAGAGGGAGAGAGAAAAACAAAAAAATTTTGAAAAATGACGGAGAAATTTCCCAAATTAATGTCAGATACCAAATCACCATTCCAGGAAGCCCAGAGAATACCAAGTGGGATAAATGCCAAAAACTGCTCCTAAGCATATCACTTTGAAACTACAAAAAAAAAAAAAAAAAAAAAAAAAAAAAAATCAAAGATAAAACGTCCTGAAAGAAGCCAGAGGGAAAATACATCTTAACTATAGGGAAAACAGATAGGATTATATCCAACTTCTCAGAAACCATGCAAGCAAGAAGAGTAGACTGAAATATTAAAAGGGTTGTGAGAAAAAAAAAAATACACAATCTAAAATTCTGTACCCTGTGAAATTATTCTTTAAAAGTGAAGGAGAGGGGCACCTGGGTGGCTCAGTTGGTTGAGTGACCAACTGTTGATTTTGGCTCAGGTCATGATCTTGTGGTTTGTGAGTTCAAACCTCACATCGGGCTCTGTACTGACAGTGTAGAGCCTGCTTGGGATTCATTCTCTCTCTCTCTCTCTCTGTCTCCCTCTCCCTCTCCACCCCTCCCCTGCTCCCACCCTCTCCCTCTGTCTCTCTCAAAATAATAAATGAATGAATGAGTGAATGAATGACATGACACAAAAACAGATGCTCAGATCAATGGAACAGAGGAGAAAATCCAGAAATGGACCCACAAACATATGGCCAACTAATTTTTGACAAACCAGAAAGACTATCAATGGAATAAAGACAGTCTCTTCAGCAAGTGGTACTGGGAAAACTGGACAGAGACATGAAGAAGAATGAACCTGGACCACTTTCTTAAACCATACACAAAAATAAACTCAAAATGGATGAAAGACCTCAATGTAAGACAGGAAGCCATCAAAATCCTCGAGGAAAAAACAGGCAAAAACTCTTTGATCTTGCCCACAGCAACTTCTTACTCAACACATCTCCGGAGGCAAGGGAACCAAAAGCAAAAATGAACTACTGGGACCTCATCAAAATAAAAAGTTTCACACAGCGAAGGAAACAATCAGCAAAACTAAAAGGCAACTGACAGAATGGGAGAAGATATTTGCAAATGACGTATCAGATAAAGGGTCAGTATCCAAAATCTACAAAGGACTTATCAAACTCAACACATAATAATCCAGTGAAACAAATAATCCAGTGAAGAAATGGGCAAAAGACATGAACAGACTCTTCTCCAAAGAAGACATCCAGATGGCCAACAGATACATGAAAAATGTTTCCGATTCTGTGTCTCCCTCTCACTCTGCCCCTCCCCCGTTCATGCTCTGTCTCTCTCTGTCCCAAAAATAAATAAACGTTGAAAAAAAAAATAAAGAGACAGATTAAAACTAATGGATGGAGAAAAATATAACTAACACTAGTCAAAAGAAAGCAAGAGTAGGTATACTAATTTTAGAGCTGGCTTCAAAGCAAGCAAAGTTATCAGGAATATAGAAGTTCATTACATATAGATAAAGGCATAAATTCTCCAAGAAGATATAACAATCTTTAACTGGTGTGTGCCTAATAATGGAGTATAAAATTATATGAGTAAAAAATAACAGAATTGCAAGGAGATGAATCTACTATCATAGCTGAAGATATGTCAACATCACTCTATCAGAAATGGACTGATCCAGTTGACAGAAAATCTGTAAGGACATAGTTGAACTCAAAAAACCATCAATCAACTATATATATTGCCATTTGTAGTCTACTTCATCCAACCAGGCAGAACACACATCCTTCTTAAGTTCACAAGGAACGTTCACCAAGATACACCACATTCTGGCTATAAAACACCCCTTTCCAAATTTAAATTAATAGAAATCATACAGTATCTGCTCTAAGACCAAAAAGGAATTATAAACCAGAAATCAGTAACAGAAACATAACTTGAAAATCCCAAATTATGTAGAGATTCAACAACACACTTCTAAGTAACCCATGGCTCAAGAAACCTCAAGAGAAATTTAAAATTATCTTGAACTAAGTGAAAATGAAAACACAATTCATCAAAATTTGTGGTATGCAGCAAAAGTAGTGGTTAGAAGAAAATTTATAGCACTAAATGCGTATTCAGAAAATAAGCAATATCTAAGATCAACAATCTAAGTTTCTACCTCAGGGAGCTATATAGATAAAGAAGAGCAAATTAAGCTCTTAATTAAGATAAAGAAGAGCAAAGTAAACAGAAGAAATAATAACAACACGGAAAACAGGAAATCAATAGAGAAAATCAATGATTTTCTTGGTTTTTGGAATAGATCAATACAATCAATTTAAGTCTCCATCCAGGCTAAACTGAAAAAAAAAAAAGAAAAAGAGAACATAAATTGCTAATGTCAGACATGAAAGAGAAGACATCACTACATCACTATGGGCATTAAGAGAATAATAAAGGAACTCTATGAGCAACTCTATGGGGATAAATTTGATAAACTTAGAGACCAATATCTCTCCTTAACATAGAAACAAAAATCCTCAACTAAATATTAGCAAACTTAATCTAACAGTGCAAAAAGAATTCTGCATCACAACCAAGTGGAATTTGTCACAGGTATGCATGGCTGTTTTAACTTTTGAGAATGAATTAATGTAATCAATCACATCAACAGGCTAAAAAAGACAAATCATGTGATCATATCAATAGATGCAGAAAAAGTATTTGCTAAAATCCAAACCCATTCAATACAAAAACTCAGTAAACTAGGAACAGAGGACAATTTTCACAAACTGATAAAGAATATCTATAAAAACCTAACAAGAATTAATACTGTTAAAATGTCCATATACCCAAAGCAATCTACAAATTCAATGCATCAACTATCAAAATTCCAATGGTAGTTTATAGAAACAGAACAAACAATCCTAAAATTTATATGTACCTCTGAAAGTCCCCAAACAGCCATAGCAATTTCGAGAAAGAGCAAAGCTGGAGACATCATGCTCCCTGATTTCAAACTATTTTACAAAGCTATAGTGATTAAAACAGTATGGTATTAGCATAAAAACAGGCATACAGATTAATGTGATAGAACAGAGAACTGAAAAATAAGTCTATGCATATATGCATTTTATGACAAAGGAGCCAAAAATATAAAATGGAGGAAGGACAGTCTCATCAATAAATGAAGCTGGGAAAGAACACGAAAAATAATACTAAAATTTGTATGGAACCACAAAAGAACCTGAACAGCCAAAGCAATCACGAGAAAGAACACCAAAGCTAGAGGTATCACAATCCCAGATTTCAAGATATACTATAAAGCTGTAGTAATCAAAACACTACAGTACTGGCACATAAACAGAGACATAGATCAATGGAATAGAATAGAGAGACCAGAAATAAACCTATGCTTATATGGTCCTTTAATCTGACAAAGGAGACAAGAATATACAATAAGAAAAGACAGTCTCTTCAATAAATGGTGCTGGGAAAACTGAACAGCTGCATGCAAAAGAATGAAACTGGATCACTTTATTATACCATACACAAAAATAAACTCAAAATGAATTAAAGATCTAACTGTGAGACCAAAAACCACAAAACTCCTAAAAGAAAACATAGGCAGTCATTTCTTGGACATTAGCCTTAGGCACATTTTTATGGGTATGTTCCATTGGGCAAGGGAAACAAAAGCAAAAATAAGCTATTGAGACTATACCAAAATAAAAAGCTTTTGCACAGCAAAATGAAAACACAACCTGCTGAATAGAAGATACTTGCAAATGATATATCTGAGAAGGGGCTAATATTCAAAATATATAAAGAATTTCTACAACTCATCACAAAAAAACAACAAAACAACCCACAAATGGTCTGATTAAAAAATAGGCAGATGACCTGAATAAACATTTTTCCAAAAAAGACATATAGATGGCCAACAGACACATGAAAAGATGCTCAACATCACTAATCATCAGGGAAATACAAATCAAACCACAACGAAACATCACATCACACCTGTCCAAACGGCTAGAATCAGAAAGACAACAAATAACAATGTGTTAGTTAGAATGTGAAGAAAAGGGAGCCCTTGTGCACAATTGGTGGGAATGTACATTGGTGCAGCTACTACGGAAAACAGAACAGATATACCTCAAAAAATTAAAATTAAAATGACTCTATGATCCAGCAATCCCATTAGTGGGAATATATCCAAAGGAAATGAAAATGTATCTCAAAAAGATATCTGTACTCCCATGTGTACTGCAGCATTCACATTAGTCAAGATATGGAAACAACCTGTGTCTATCAGTAGAGGAATTAATAAAGAAGATGTGATATATTTATGTAGTAGAATATTATTCGGCCATGAGAAAGACAGAAATCCTGCAATTTGTGACACGGATGGACCTGAAGGCATTAAGTAAAGTGAAATAAGACAAATACTGTATGATATCACTTTATGCAGAATCTAAAAGAGCTGAACTCACAGAAACAGAGACTAGAAAGATGGTTACCAGGAACTAGGGTGTGGTGAAATGGGGACATGTTGGTCAAAGAGTATAAACTTCCAGTTAGAAGATGAATAAATTCTGGGGATCTAATGTACATTATAGTGATTATAGTTGATATAATTTTAGTTGAAACAATATTTAAAGTTGCTAAGAGAGAAGATCTTAAATGTTCTTGCCACCAAAAAGAAATGGTGATTATGTGACATGATGAACGTGTTAGCTCAGCTATGGTGGTAATGATTTTATAACATAAAAAGTGTATCAAATTAACTTGTACATCTTAAGTTTACACAATGTTATATGTCAATTATATTTCAATAAAGCGGGGGGGGGAGGTGGAGGGGATGTAAGTAAGTAAATAATTAAGTAGATAAATAACTAAACAAACTGATATTTCCTCTTGTACCTACATGGAAACATAACAGGAAGCAAGTACACTTTATTGTCTAGTTTTGCAATAATACTTAAACATTTTTGGAAAACTCTTCTAAATTTTATCTAAATTATTTTAGGTGTACATATACTTAGATATTCTTCAGAAATATATAAATATGACATTTTTAGATTTTCTCATAATTTGTTATCTTATTCAAAAATAAAATTCATTTATAATATATTTTCTTTTTATTTTTAAACATTTATTTATTCTTGAGAGAGAGAGAGAGCATGAGTGGGGGAGAGGGATACACAGAATCTGAGGCAGGCCCCAGGCTCTAAGCTGTCAGCACAGAACCCGATGCGGGGCTCGAACTCAGAAAACTGTGAGATCATGACCTGAGTTGAAGTCGGATGCTTAACCGACTGAGCCATCCAGGCACCCCTATAATATATTTTCTTACACTTAAGAATGGATCATTGACTTTATGAAGGAGAATTAAAGTGTTTGCTTTCTCATCTCCAGCTGTTTGTGAAAAGATGAAACCAATACATCAGGAATTTCTTTTGACTCATGACAGGGAGACAACTACTCCAAAGGAACTGGACTAAACTATAAATGAAAGCAAATATGAGGAAAGCGATTTTTCCCCTGGCTTCAGAGATGTTAATAATTTACCTCATTGTGCCATATTCAACAGAATGTTTCCAAATTACTGTTGTAGTACTAGTTAACTGTGGCACCAATTTGAGACCAATCATTCAGAGTCTAAACAAAAAGGAATAAAATAATTCAAACATAGATGTAATACATTAATATTTCATCAAGAGGATTACACTGCTGCCTTAAAACTGAATCTCTAGAGGTGGATGAACTTGTTGTGTTGCTCGTATTCATCTGGTATCAACAACAACAGGTGTCAACAGGAGTTCTGTTAAGGGAACTGGGCAGTACGCACATGTCGTAGAGAAATATCAACGTGTTGAATAACTATTCCGAAGCTCAAGGTTTTTCCTGGGACAGCCGTGTTGACATTTGCACTCGAAGTGCAGCAGCACTAGTGAGCAAAACCACTGTGCCCAGCACAAGTCAAGCAGGGAAACGGTCACCGTGTTCTTCACTCTGTGTACAGTAGTAACACTGCCGGTTTCACACAAAAATGTGTTTGATGAAGCAGCGTAAAATATTAATCTTACTGAATTGTACACTGGCGAATACTTTTGATTAAAAAAAACATTGTGTGTGGTGAAAAGGAAAGCATCCATAATGCCCTTCTGCTGCATGACAAATCCGGGTGGTTGTCCTGAGGAAAAGCACTTGCAAGTGTAAGAGCTGCAAGATCAACTGGCCACCTTTTTGTCATGGAAATTTACATGGAAGAATGGCAAACAGTGGCTGCTCAGAGTTGAGTATTTGGCACACATTTTCTCAAAAATTAGTGAAATCACCCTTGTACTTCAAGGAAAACAAATGACAGTATTTTGTAGCCAATGATAAATGTGAGTGTTTAAGCAGACTTTGAATCCTGGAAAATTCACTCCTGTAAGTGGGAGCTTGACAGCTCCCCAACACCTGAAGACATTTCTGATGGGCTTGGTGCTGACAAGAATGAATGTAAGTTTTGATACTATAAAATGAAATATGTCAAGGTTGAAAAGGTCTACATAACTTAATAAACCAGTATTTTCCAAATGAACCATGCATAAGGCTACAAGATCCTGCTTGGGCAAAAGAGCTTTTAAAAGTATACCACAGACATCCAATGGGTTTCAATGTAACAGTATGAAAAGCTCATTGTTATAATTTCAGATTCAGCGTAGCAACTAACCTTACAACACTACCATTTTCAAAACATTTTGAAAATCTATAATTATCTGAGATGGCTACTGCAGTATTCCTGTCTGTTCCAATATATCTCTATGAGGCTGAATTTTCTACACTTCAATGGAAACAACATACCAGGCTGTACCAGGCTGCACACAGAAACATGTATGAGAGCCCAGCTGTCTTCCATAAGACAATAAAGAGATTTGCAAAAATGTAAAATAATGCTGCTTCTGGTATACATATTTTCTTGGAAAAGATCACTTTTTAATAAAAATAAGCTATTTATGTGAACATGTAATCAATTTATTATTTGAAAATGAATACTTTTAGAATATCGTTTTATTTTCAAATATGATAAAATATTGATAAATACAATGCACATTTTTTAAAAAAAGAACTCACTGGAATCCTCAATAATCTCTATGATCATAGAGTGGTACTGGAACCAAAGTTTGAAAACCGCATTTCCAATATGCTGAAGTATTCTTTTTTTTTTTTTTAAGTTTTTTTTTTCAACGTTTATTTATTTTTGGGACAGAGAGAGACAGAGCATGAACGGGGGAGGGGCAGAGAAAGAGGGAGACACAGAATCGGAAACAGGCTCCAGGCTCTGAGCCATCAGCCCAGAGCCTGACGCGGGGCTAGAACTCACAGACCGTGAGATCGTGACCTGGCTGAAGTCGGACGCTTAACCGACTGCGCCACCCAGGCGCCCCTATGCTGAAGTATTCTAAGAAAAGGAAAAACAATGCTGGATGAGAGAGTAAATGGTATCACTTACAGCAAGAAGGCCTCATTCACAGCATCAAAGAATTCAGGCCAGAGCACTTCCTGAGGTTCATGTCCATGGTAGGTGAGCAGAGCCTCCACCAGTGGTTGGATATCTGGCAGAGTTACAAGTGGTACACAAACTCGCGACAGGAACCTTATCTTTTCAGGAGCCATTCTATGGAATGAATAACAAATAATTATCCAAATCTTAGAAAATCTTCATGCTAAGACTGACAAGTTACTTGCTTTGTCCCTCACATAAAGGGGGCTACCCTAACACCATCTATGAATTCTTCTCTTACTCCATTCTCTAGAAGAAATCCTTTAGTCCCATTTTAACACCACTTATTCTCAAGACTTTGGCATAACTATCTAGAGGCACCTCCAATTTACCATGCCCAAAACAGAACTCTTGAATTCCTTCCCCAAACATTCTTTCCCCAGTCCTGACAATCTCATTTCCTCAGGCTTTGAAGGCCATCCTTGACTCCCCCCTTTCTCATGCCCCTTACCTAATCCAACAGTAAATACCATCAATTTATCTGACAACTTCCCTACATGTGCTTTACTACCCCCTAATTCACCATCACCTCCAGCCTAGGTTACCGTAGGAGCCTTCTAAGTTCTCCCTGCTTCTGTCTTCACTCCCACTGTTTATCATTAAAACAATTCCAGCAACTCTTTAAAAATTCAGATCACTTCACTTGTCTGCTCAAAGCTTTGCAATGGCTTCCCACCTCAGAGAACTAGCAAAGTCTTATACTGGCTGCTGACGCCTTCCATGACAGGGCCCCTTCTGTTTCTCTGGCTTCATCTCCTTCCACTTTTTCCCTTGCTCATCCTACTCCAGTCCTCTAGGCCTCTAACTACTCCAGGTGGGTCCTGTTGTTCATTCTGCCCAGAACTCATGGCTAGCTAGCTCCTTCATTCCATATCAATCTCAGCTCAAATGCTGCTTTATGTGATGGCATCCCTGACCATCCCATTTAAATGTACTTACCAATATGGTAGCAATCAGCTACATGTGGCAATTTAATTTAAATGAAAGAAAATTCAAAATTCCTGTTCTCAGTTGCACCAGCCACTTAACAAATGTTCAACAGGTACATGAGGCTAGTGGCTTACAGTACTGAACACTGCAAATTTCCAGAACTTGTCCATAACTCCAGGAAGCCCCAGTGGACAGCAGAGCTTAACAGAGAAAATGCCATCTCACCCCACTGTGTATCTCTGATCTCACTTACCCTGTTTTACTTTTCTTCAGAGTACTTTTCATCACCTGACCTATAATGTATTTATTTATTTATTGTTCATCATCTGTTTCTTACTGTTAGGATATCAGCTTTATAAGGACAGATACGTTTTCTATTTTGATCTCTGCTCCGTTTCTAGCATACAGGAAATGATTCCTTACACATACACATATATGCTCAAGAAATAGATGTTACATGAATAAATCAACTAGAGATCAATAAAATGAAAGTTTGAGATGTACACTATTAGAGCTTTTCCTAGCTATATTCATATTTAAATCTAGAAATTTAGCATGTGCTTTTTGAAACACAAATGGAACCATAGCAGAGAACATAAAGCTGTTCCTCACTTTTTTTTTTTACTTGCTGCCTCATATTAAAAAATGTATGTTCTAGGGGCGCCTGGATGGCTCAGTTTAAATGTCCAACTTAGGTCATGATCTCATGATTCCTGAGTTTGAGCCCGCATCAGGCTCTGTGCTGACAGCTCAGAGCCTGGAGCCTGCTTCGGATTCTGTGCCTCCCTCTCTCTCTGCCCCTCCCCCATTCATGCTCTGTCTCTCTCTGTCTCAAAAATAAATAAACGTTAAAAAAAAATTTAAAAAAAAATTTTTTTTAAATGTGTGTTCTATGATTTAACAAAGCCTCTATTTATAGGCATTTACGTTATTTCTAATTTTTCAATATTACTGCTGAGAATTACTGTTACTATTACTGCTATAGTTTATTACTAAAAACACTGCTGCAGTGGTATCTATGCATATGTCTATCAGTGACCCTGTGTGAGTATTTGCATATTAACTGCATTCCAAGAGACTACCAGTTTACTTTTCCCCAAACTCCAACCCAAGTGCATAATCTCCTTGCAATACATTCAAATACATCTGACATACTACCATTTTCATCATATTAAAGAAATTTTTCCTAGAACCCTCTGACCTGTTCCAATCCAGGCAGATTGCTTTTTATTCCCTCTGTACAGTTAACATCTTGGCCTCTGTCATGGGGATTTCCTTCACTTCTCTCCTGAACCCCATATCTTTTTCTTTCTTGGTTCATTCTTCTTATGTGGAAAAAGGTACATGAGTGATAAAGTACTTGAGACCTTGCATGTCTGGAAATATCTTTATTTTACTCTCACACTTGATTAACACTTTGGCTGAGTATAGAAATCTTGTAATTTTCCAACAAAATTGTGAGGGTGTGGTTCTAATGCCTTCTAGCTTCCTCCAGTGTTGTTTCTGAGAAGCTCCATGCTATTATGAATTTTCATCCTTTATATAAGTCCTGTTTTCACTCCCTGGAGGCTTTTGGAAATCCTCTTTGAAATTTTACACTGATATGTTTTGGTATGGATTTATTTTTATTCATTGTGGTCAGCACTCAGTGGATCTTAAATAAGGAAAGTTCTATTAGATTGTTTCTTTGACAATTTCCTATCCATTTTTCAATCTGTTTTCTATGAGAACTCCAATGATTCTGGATATTGAATTTCCTGGACACTTTGCAGTCTTTTCTTTCTTATTTTTCATCTCTTGGTCTTTTTACTCTAGATTTAAAAGAACTTTTCAAATTTATCTTCCAATCCTTTAAGTTTTTCATGACCAATCTCTCTTGATTAATTTACAAGAACATTAAAATTTTTTTTAAGTTTAGTTTTTTTGAGCGAGAGCATGCGAGAGTGAGTTCAGAAGGGGCAGGGAGAGAGGGAGAGACAGAGAATCCCAAGCAGTCTCCACACTGTCAACATGGAGCCCAACATGGCTCAAACTCACAAACCATGAGATCATGACCTGAGACGAAATCAAGAATCAGACACTTAACTGACTGAACCACACAGTTGCCCCACAAGGCAGGAGTATTATAATGGCTGCTTCATATGTGTGTATTATCTTTTGATACGAGATCAAAACTCAAGCACTGTCCACCCCGGTTACTGCAAGCCTGTCTAGAAATGCAGGTACAACTGTCCACCACGGGTCTAGGGGATTGGTTATGGGTAGTCTCTACCATGGTAATAGCTGAAATGAACAATTTACTGGCCAAGCCTTCCCCCAAAAGCTGTAAGCCTTCAAACAGACTTCAGAGTTCCAGAACAGTTACATCAGACACAGTCTGTCAGTAAAATTTTTGTCTAAGTAAAGGATGGATTCCTGGTACTTCCTCCTCCATCATCTTCCCTGACATCCCCTTCTGATCTCTTGTATTAAGAAAAAGAAAAACAAAAACAACCCCTCACCTTCTTACTTTTTACTACTCTGCCCTTTTGTACTTTATCCTAGGAGAACTATTTGGCTCAATCTTTGAAGTCATTACTTACTATTCAGCTGTATTTCCTATTCACTCTTTTTTTTTTTTTTTAACGTTTATTTATTTTTGAGACAGAGACAGAGCATGAACGGGGGAGGGGCAGAGAGAGAGGGAGACACAGAATCGGAAGCAGGCTCCAGGCTCTGAGCCATCAGCCCAGAGCCTGACGCGGGGCTTGAACTCACAGACCGCGAGATCGTGACCTGAGTTGAAGTCGGACACTTAACCGACTGAGCCACCCAGGCGCCCCCCTATTCAGTCTTTTACTTTTTTTTTTCGTTTATGAGTCCCCTCTTTTAAAAACATAACCAATTTATTTCTATTTCAAGGATTTGACAGTTTCTCTTATTATTTTTAAGACATTAATTATCATTCCCCCGTTTTCTTTAAACCACTTGCTTGTCTTAGGTAATGTATCTTCTGTTTTGTGGCATTTAGTTCATCTTTCCTTATGGTGTTGGTTTTCCATCAATATCTAAGGATTTTTGTTTCCCCTCTCTGGAATTTGGGATTTCCCACTAGCCTCTCCATGACTGCTTTTTACCACAGCCTCCTCTGGTACTTGTGGAGAGGGTCAGGATGTATTCCTGGTTGGGGTTGCCAATAAATTGCACTCTGGGCATTGGAGCACCCCCAGAATGGCTGGGAATTAATAGCCATTTGATGCTCATTCCTCCTCCAAATCTTCTCCCTCCTTTCTGCTGGAAACAGGACACTTCTGTTGTGTCTTGTTTGAAGGCAGCAGATAAGGACTGCATGAGGGCCTAGCCCTTAGCTGCTTCTGTAAATTGAGGCAGTGCAACAGGCGGTCTTGTCGGCTGCCAGGTACCTCCTGCTCCATGAATCCACTCCAATGTTACTTTTACCTTTTGCAGTAGTTTTCTCTTGCAAGCTTTTTTGGGCTGTGATATTTTCCTTCAAAAATATCCCATAACCTGCCACTTGAAGTCTTTCTTGTAACTTGTGGGTCATCAAATGCTCCCTTATTTATTAGTATTATATATTTGTTAAAATTTCTCCATCAACGCTAAGAGTTGGGAGGATAAAGTGAATGCTAGGCCATGCATGAGTTTAGTTCACCACTTGATTTTGTCTCTTATATTACATTTTCATCTTACTCTCTTGCACTTTAATCTTTAGGATCTGGCCAAGTTCTCTACATTAGAGCTACTCAAAATATGGTCCTCAGAATCACCAGCAACAGCACCCCTATGAATGGGGCCAAGAAATCTGTTCCTTAACATCTTAACATCAGGTGATTCTTATGCCTACTGTAATTTGAGAAACATTGCTCCACACTACTTCTTCAGTAGCAGTCCCGAGAACTAGATGATTATCAATCTCCAGTAACAATCTGAATACTTTAATAGACATGATAGAACTATGTTTAAGATTTTTTGTTTTGTCTTTTTTGTTTTAGTTTAGCTATATTTTCTTGATAATCAACAATAAAATTCTCAGAGATAAATTTTCTGTCAAACTACACTAATGATTTCTTATGTGCAAACAGTTTGTCTTTTCTCCTCAAATAATTACCTTTTGCAAAATCCACTTCTTGTTCTTTACCACTTTCCTAAATGACTGAGGTCTCTTCAACCACAGGTATCTTCCACTATGATTTACTGTCTTTCTCTAACCACCAAGGTGGTTTTAGATTTAAAAATAATTGTGTTTTTGAGTCCATTATCTAAGTTTAATGAAAAGACATATTTAGCTTGAGTTGTAAATACCATAAAGTTTTGGAATTTATGAACTTACTGGGTGGGATTGGAGAAGGGAAGAGTTGTTGTGTGTATGTCTGTAATGTGGACTGTTTTTCATGTATATTTTGCACAGAATCTAGCAGAATATTTTGCATAGAGTATTAAGGGCCTGATGTGTATCTGAGAAATGGAAAAATAGTTACATGTACTCAATAAATCTAGAACTCTGAATGAAGCAGGGAGGTGGTGATCTTGCCCTTCAGCAATCCTCTCTGGAAGAACCTGTTAAGTCCAACTTTTCCCTCATTATGTTAAAATTTTTACCATTCTCTCATTACCTTAGAAGAGAGGGCTCAGAGACTATCACTGGCTACTAGGTGTATGGAAAAGACAATCCTGGCAACAAGGGCATTTATCAAGCACTGAAATTTATGGGATGCAGACTGTATCTCCCAATCAGGCTGAAAAGGTCCAAGAGAATTTTGTGAAAATTTCTAAAGTCTTTTGGGGTGCTTCGGTGGCTTAGTTGGTTAAGCATCTGACTCTTGATCTCGCTCAGGTTTTGATCTCAGGGTCGTGAGTTCAAGCGCTGCATGAGGCTCCATGCTGGGCATGAGCCTACTTTAAAAAAAAACCCTAAAGTTTCATATAAATTTCAGTAGCTTTTCAGTTGACCTACCTAAATGCAGGTCAACTGATAATGTTCTGAAGGGCTTCAAGGTGCTCACAGCCTTCATGGCTCCCTCTTTTGGTCTTGAGCTTGCCAGAGTGTGGAGATCCAACTTCAACTAGAATTAGGCAACACTTTCCAGACTGGAGTACACTAAGCATTATGTCTTGATTAATTGCCAGAGCAACACTTCCAAATGATTTTTGCACAAGAATTCAACTGCAGAAGGTTCAACAGTAACCATATACTGCTAGAAACATCATTCTCATGTGGCTATGTTGAAGTTTCCAAACCATCTGCAGCAAACCACAGAACTAACTACAAGATAAACTGATGATGCTCAGAAAGTCCAGAATGTCATTCCTTCTAGACGGTTTATAGCAAAGAACAGGAGAGAATTTAAACATTCTGTCATCGAATTGTTGATTTTAGTTGGTGGCAAGTGAAATTCTATTTAAAATGCTATGACAAGGCCATTTATCAGGCGTCTAAAAAGAATGCAAAAGGAGGGGCACCTGGGTGGCGCAGTCGGTTAAGCGTCCGACTTCAGCCAGGTCACGATCTCACCGTCCGTGAGTTTGAGCCCCGCGTCAGGCTCTGGGCTGATGGCTCGGAGCCTGGAGCCTGTTTCCGATTCTGTGTCTCCCTCTCTCTCTGCCCCTCCCCCGTTCATGCTCTGTCTCTGTCTGTCCCATAAATAAATAAAAACGTTGAAAAAAAAATTTTTTAAAAAAAAAAAGAATGCAAAAGGAAACCAAACAGATTTTCCTATTTTTTTTGTTCCTCTGACATTTTATGCATCAAAGTTATGAGATTAACTTTTATATTTTCTAAGAGACTTTTGAGTCTTTTGAAATGAACTTGAAACATTCAAGTAGCAAAAAGTGAAAAAAATGTACAGATGCCCTCTTTAAAAAAAAAAACAACAGATAAAAACAGAATAGCATTGTTTGTATGGTGTTTAAGTTTGAGAGGCCCTTGGCGACTTGAACATTTCAAGTCTTCCAAGCAGAAGGTAAGTAATGATAAAATTCAAGTTTCATAAATAATGGGAATATCTGCATTCAAGTGTACTGGAAAGTAGTTTGCCCACTATGCTATATTCTTATTCAACTTTTTTGATTTTTAAATCTTAGAAATGCACAGATAACTTCATATATATAGAGCAAATTTATATTGTTATGATGCATATTTTAGTTATTATTATAACTTATGACAGCATCAAATATAATGGCTCCAGCATGTTTGGCAGCTTTTTCAAATGTTATCATGATGGCATTTCACTACCTGATTTCATTAACCAGTTTCTAACTGAGACAAGAGAACACACTTGGTTGGATTTATAATTCACTAGAGAGCTGTAGATGTGGAGTTCTGAGTCTCACATAAGCTTTAAGGGATCCAGGTTCTTTTATGGATGGAGAACAGAACTTCCTGGCTTGAGGTCTTAAAAGTAGAACTTTAAACGCTCATAAAGAGACTCAAAAAGAATGCTGAGCATCAAATTGCTTTTTTAAATTCAATCTTCTGATAATTATAAATGAACTTAATTGAATTTCTCTAAAAATTCAACACATTCAAAAAAATACCTGTAAAAATTTCTTGTTGAATTCTAAAAATTAAGACTCCATAGTAAACACCATTCAAAAGAGCAAATTAGGACTGTATCAGATGTATCAGTGTCCAAAGGACATTCTACTAGCATATGCATCTCATATTCTTGGTAAATTCAGTTAAGAGTTCTACTAATTACATCAATGATTTGCTTTGACTAAAAATGTTTTTAAACTATTACCAAATTAATCACCATGTTATCCTTGATGCTACTGCCAGCTGGGGTGCCAGCATGGGCATCCTTCAGAAAACTGCTCTGTGCCAGGGAATGTGCATATTATTTTTTTTAAAACATACATCCTTACTGAAGAAGCAATCATAAACTCGGGAATTAACCTGCCCCACAAAATGACCCAATCTGGCACAGATGGAAATTTCTCAGATGTAAAGAGTATATTAGCTAATAGTTTCCAGCAGGCTTTCCTAATTGTGGTCAATGGAGTTTAGATGCCTTTCTGAACTGCTGTCCTCTTCTGTCCTGAGGGTGAGAAAATGAAAAGTACACATTCTGAAGAAAGAATCTGAAAGACCAGTATAGTCAAATAATGGGTACAGTGCAGAAAGACACTGTAAAGGAGAAAAAATACTGCAGAGTGCAGAGAGGAATCAATATTAAGCAATCTAAGGCTGATTAAAAATGATTTTTTTTCATGAACTACAACTGCCATTTTGGAAATAAGACCCTGTGGCAGGAAATTATTCCTTTATTATGAATATTATCTTTTAATTTTTGGTATTTTGCCAGCTAGCACTGTATTTTCATTTTTAAAAAGTCTAATTATAAAATTATGATGTATAGAAGAACATAGGGAATTACTATAACATCAACTATGCACTCATTGCCATGATTTCACAATGCTAACATTTTAGTGATATTTCTAGTTGATGTTTTAAAGAAATAAAAATGTTTCAGTTACAGTTGGAACACCCTCTCCTGTCTCATTTTCTCTTCCCCTTCCCAGGAGTTAGCACTCCCCTAACGATGGGAGTCCTCTCTGTCTAGTTTTTTTTTTTTTTTTAATGTTTATTTATTTTTGAGAGAGAGAGAGAGAGAGAGAGAGAGAGAGAATGAATCTCCAGCAGGTTCTGAGCTGTCAGTTCAGAGCGTGATGTGGAGCTTGATCTCAGGAACTATGAGATCATGACCTGAGCTTAAATCAAGAGTCACTCAACAGACTTAGCCACCCAGGCGCCCTCTTTCTGTCTAGTTTTAACACTTTTACTTTATATGTGTGTATTGTTTTGAGTGTTTTAAAACTTTATGTAATGATGACATTACAGGTATCTTTTTGCCACTTCCTTGCTATTCTGTTCTGTGGGTCTTTGTGTCTGGCTTTATATAAGTACCAAAGTGGCTTAATGACTAGCTTTGTAAAATGTTTTGAAATCAGGAAGGGTGAGGCCTCTAGTTTTGTTTCTCTTTTCAAGGTTGTTGACTATTTGGGGTCTTCTGAGATTCTATATGAATTTTAGGACTTTTTTAAAAATCTATTTCTGCAAAAGAAAAATGCCATTTGGATTTTAATAGGACTGCATTGTATCTATGGGCAGCTTGGGGTAGTATGGACATTTTAACAATATTAAGTCTTCCAGTCCCTCAACACGGAATGCCTCTTATGTATTTGTGTCATGTTTAATTTCTTTCAGCAACATTTTGTAGCTTCCGGTATATAAGTCTTTCATTTCCTTAAGTTTATTCCTCAACATTTTATTCTTTCTGATGCTACTGTAAATGGGTTTTTTATATAAAAAAAAATCTCTTTGTAAAACTGCTCACTGCTAGTGTATAAAACACAATTGATATTTGAGTATTTATTTTGTATCCTGTAACTTTACTGAGTTAATGTACTAGTTTTAATAGTTTTTCTGTGGAATCTTTAGGGTCTTCTGCATATAACATCATATCATGTATAAGCAGAATAAGCGGTCCTTTAAAATTTGGATGCCTTTTGGGGCGCCTGGGTGGCGCAGTCGGTTAAGCGTCCGACTTCAGCCAGGTCACGATCTCGCGGTCCGTGAGTTTGAGCCCCGCGTCGGGCTCTGGGCTGATGGCTCAGAGCCTGGAGCCTGTTTCCGATTCTGTGTCTCCGTCTCTCTCTGCCCCTCGCCCGTTCATGCTCTGTCTCTCTCTGTCCCAAAAATAAATAAACGTTGAAAAAAAAAATTAAAATTTGGATGCCTTTTGTTTCTTTGTCTTGCCTAATGGCTCCAGTGCTTCTAGTACTGTGTTAAAAAGAAGTGGTGAGAGAGGGTATCCTTGCTTTGTTCATGATTTTAGAAGGAAAAAATTTCAGTCTTTCACCATGAAGTGTGATGTTAGCTGTGGGCTTTTCACACATTGTCTTTATTTTGTCGAAGTATGTTCCCTGTATTCCTACTCTACTGAATGTTCTTATCATCAAAGGATGTTGAATTTTATCAAATAGTTTTTTCTGCTTTAATTGAAATTATCATTTGGTTTTGTCCATCATTCTGTTAATATGGTGTATTACACCAATTGGTTTTTGAATGTTGAACCAACTTTGCATGCTAGGAATAAATCCCACTTGACCATGATGCAGAATCTTTCTAATTGCTGACTTTGGTTGACTTGTATATTGCTGAGGATTTTTACACATGAATATTCATCAGGAATATTGCTGCAGTTTTTTTTTTTCTTGTAGTGTATTTATCTGATTTTGGTATCAGGGTAATGCTGGCCTCATAAAATGAGTTTTGAAGTGTTCCCTCCTCTTCAATTTCTTGAAAGAGTTTGAGAAGGACTGGTATTAATTCTTTAAATATTTGGTAGAATTCTCTAGTGAAACCATCCAGTTCTGGGCTTTTCTGGGCTTTCTCCTTCCTGTTGTAGATCTGTTCAGATTTTTAAATTTATGAGTCACTCTTGGTAGGCTGTATGTTTATAAAAAATTTATCCATTTCTTCTAGATTATCCAATTTGTTGCAATATAATTGTTCATAGTAGTCTCTTTTTATTTTTCTGCAATGAGTTGTAATGTCTTCTCTTTCATTTGATATTTGTTATTTTAGTCTTCTTGCTGATTTTCTTAGTCTAGTTAAGGGTTTGACAGTTTTCTCGATCTTTTAAAAAATCGAATTCTTTGTTTTTTTCCCATTCTCTCTTTAGTTTATTTCTCCTGTAACCTTTACTATTTCATTGTTTTTGCTATCTGTGGGTTTAGTTTATTCTCCTTTTTCTACTTCCTTGAAGTATAAAGTTAGGTTGCTGATTTGAGATCTTTTATTTTTATTTTTTTAAACGTTTATTTTTGAGAGAGAGAGAGAGAGAGAGAGAGAGAGAGAGAGAGAGAGAGAGAGAAAGAGAGAGGACACACGCACAAGTGGGGGAGGGACAGAGAGAGAGGAAGACAGGGGAACCGAAGCCGCCCGATGCGGGGCTCAAATTCACAAACCCTGAGATCATGACCTGAGCCAAAGTCAGGCGCTTAACCAACTGAGCCACCCAGATGCCCCAAGATCATCTTTTTTAAACAAGATGTTTACTGCTATGTACTTTCCTCTTAGTACTGCTTTTCCCTCATCTTATACATTTTGGTATACTGTGTTTTCATTTGTCTGAACATATTTTCTAATTTCCCTTGTGATTTCTTCTTTGACTCATTGTTCAAAAATGTGTTGTATAATTTGCACATATTTGTGAATTTTCCACTTTCCTTTTATTTTTTTTCAAGTTTTTTAATGTTTATTCATTTTTGAGACACAGAGAGAGAGATAGAGTGAGAGCGGGAGGGGCAGAAAGGGAGAGACAGAATTTCAAGTAGGCTCCTGGCTCTTAGCTGTCAGCACAGAGCCTGATGCGGGGCTCAAACCCACAAACTGTGAGATCATGACCTGGGCTGAAGTCAGACACCCAACCAACTTAGCCACCCAGGCACCCCTCTCCTTCATTTGTGAAGGATACTTTGCAGCATATAATAATCTTGATTGGCAGGTTTTTGTTTTAGCACTTTGCTATGTCATCTCACTCCCTTCTGGCCTTAATGTTTCTGCTGAGTAATCCACTGACAATCTGGAGTTTCCTTATATGTGTTACATTCCTTGTATTCTTGCTACTGTCAACATTCTCTGTCTCTTGACAGTTTAATTACAACATAACTTGCCATGGGTCTTTTTGGGTTTATTTTAGTTGGGAGTTTGAGCTTCTTGAATTTGGATGTCTAATTCCTTCTTCAAATTTGATAGTTCTCTGTCTTTTTCTCTCTCACTTCCTCTGTGACTCCCACAAAACATACAATTGGTTCACTTGATGATGTTTCATAAGCTCTATGGTTTAATTAACGTTTCATTCTTTTTTCTTTTTATTCCTTGATTTGATAATTTCAAGTGACATGTCTTCAAGTTAACTGCTTGATCAGTCTATTGTTGAACCTCTCTAGTGAATTTTTCAATTCAGTTATTTTTTTCTTCAGCTCCAGAATATCTGTTTGGTTGTTTTTAATAATTTGTATCTGTTGATATTCTCATTTTGTTTACACATTTTTCTGATTTCATTTAGTTGTTTATCTGTATTCTACTGTAGTGCATTGAGTTCCTTTAGGACGATTATTTTTAATTGTCAGGTGGTTTATTCATAGCTCTCCATTTCTTTAGGGTAGGTTTGTGCAAATTAATTTTGTTCCTTTGGGCCATGTTTACCTGTTTCTTTGTATGCCTTATTTTTTGTTGTGTTTTATGCAATTGAAGAAAGCCACTTCTTCTAGTCTTTATGCACTGGCTTTGTACAGGGGAACTTTCACTAATCAACCTGGTGAGAGAATCTGGGGGTCCTTTGAATCTTTTCTGGGGATGTGTCTTCTCTGGGCTTATGTAATTTCCCAGAGAGCTTGCCAGTTTTTCAGGAGTTTGCAATCTCTTCCTCCCTCTGGTGTTTGTCTGTGGTACTGCAGGTTCTCTGGTGCTACAACAAGCCACTAAGTTTTTGTTCTCTGCAGCCCCTCTGACCTTCAAAGTGGGCTGCTTCAAGTCAGGGGAGACAAAAACCAATCCCTAGGGTAGCCCCTTCAGAAGCTGGAACATTAGATACACATTCTACTCTTCTTTCCCACCCCCCAACCCACCCAGACAGAAGCTGTGAGTTGGGTGTTTTCTCCTTACACCAACCTCCATCTGCAGCACTGCCAGCTCCCTGCGGCTACAAAAAGCAGCGTAGGGCTCTCTAACATTCATGCTCTCCAGGTATTGAAAGTCTGCTCATTCCCCATCAGTGGTCAGAGTCAGGTAAGCTACCTGAGGCAGTCCCTCAGGCAGCCCCCCCAAAAGCAAGAACATTGAACATATTCCATTCTTTTCTTTCTCCCTCAAGGGACAAGCTGAAAGCTAGAATTTTCCTCCCAGTCCCACCAAGCTGAGCCAGCTTAGGGGAAGGGCCACAGTGGTTGGTATAAAATGGCTTTCTTACCATTTCAATATGGCCATTTTTGACTTTGAGCTTGCCTGGAGTATTATAACTTCTTAATTGGTTTCTGGAGTTTTCAAATAAAGGCTCTTTGGGTCATATACTATTGTTGAGTCAGTGTTTCTATAGGGAAACAAGGACTGGAGCTTCCTATTCTGTCTTGCTGACCTCACTCTTGAATTTTTTAAATGTTTATTTGTTTAGTTTTCCTCTTTTGGTAATAACTTGCTTATATTTCTTGTCCATTCCTTTAAAAACATTTTTTTTATTGGGGCACCTGGGTGGCTCAGTCGGTTGAGCGTCCGACTTTGGCTCAGGTCATGATCTCGCGGTCCATGAGTTTGGGCCCCATGTGGGGCTCTGTGCTGACAGCTCAGAGCCTGGAGCCTGCTTTGGATTCTGTGTCTCCCCTCTGTCTCCCCCTCCCCCCTCATGCTCTGTCTCTCTCTCTCTGTCAAAAATAAACATTAAAAAAAAATTTTTAAAGCAGGCTCCAAGCTCTGAGCTGTCAGCACAGAGATGAAGGGCTCGAACTCACGAACTGTGACATCATGACCATGTCAGATGCTTAACTCACTGAGCCACTCAGGCATCCTTCTTGTCTATCTCTATACTGGAGTGTTTGCCTCTTTATGACTGATTTGCAGGAGGATTATTATACTTTGTATACTAATCCTTTATCTGTTTTACAGGTTGCAAATTATCTCCCAATTCTGTGGCTGATGTTTTCCACTTAACAGTGTTTTTGTTTTATTGTTTGTTCTTAGTTGAGTTTTTTAAAAAATCGTCAACTTGACATATTTTGGGAGGATGGTGTAGAGTACATACACATTGCCTCTTACTGATGTTTTAAGTCTCTTACTAAATTTGTTTTTAAAGAAAATTTTTCAATTTTTTAATTATTTTTTTCAATGTTTATTTTATTTTTGAGAGAGAGAGAGAGAGCACAAGCAGGGGAGGGACAGAGAGAGAGGGAGACACAGAATCTAAAGCAGGCTCCAGGCTCTGAGCTGTCAGTGCAGAGCCTGACATGGGGCTCAAACCCACTTGTGAGACCATGATCTAAGCCGAAGTCAGACGCTTAACTGACTGAGCCACCTAGGTACCCCTCTTAATAAATTTCTATTATTCAACATTCATCTCAAGGTAAAATCAAAGTCTGCACCCGGCATGTAAACAAATGACTGTAAATGTTTTCTATGTCCCCCTTGGAATTCTTCTTATTACTTTTTAGGTATAATTTATATATGGACAACTATTACCACTAATGATCCACTTTTAGGACTTTTCCATCACTTCAAGATCTTTTGGGCTCATCTGCAGTAAATCTCTGTTCCTATCTTTAGCCCCAGGCAACAACTAATCTACTCTGTCTCTATAGATTTGCCTATTCTGGACACTTGGTAAAAATGAAATCATATAATATATGGTCTTCTGTGACCGGCTTCTTTCACTAAGCATAATGTTTTGAGGTTCACACATGTTGCAGTGTGAATCAGTAGATTGTTCCTTTCTTACTTAGGAATGGTATTCTACTGTGTGGACATAACATATTTTGTTTATCTATTCATGAGTTGATGGGTATTTGGGTTGCTTCCACTTTTTGTTTATTATGAATAATGATATGAATATCTGTATACAAGTGTTCACATGCTTAGTAGCCATTTGTACATATTTTCTGATGACATGTATTCCAATCTTTTGCCTATTTAAAACAATTTTTTAATGTTTACTTATTTTTGAGAGAGAGAGAGAGAGAGGCAGAGTGAGAGCCAGGGAGGGGCAGAGAAAGAGGGAGACTCAGAATCTAAAGCAGGCTCCAGGCTCTGAGTTGTCAGCACAGAGCCCAGTGCGGGGCTTGAACTCACAAACAGGGAGATCCTGACCTGAGCCAAAGTCAGACGCTCAACTGACTGAGACACCCAGGTGCCCCTTCCTATTGTTTTAACTGGGTTGTCTTATTACTGAGTTCTTCATATATTCCGGATAGGAACCCTTTATCAGATGCATAATTTGAAATTATTTTCTCACAGTTTATGACTTGCCTTTTCATTTTTTAAATGGTGGTAACAGACAATACTTATTTGTTTAATCCATCCAGTTAAGGTGGACCTTTGGATCATTTCTGGTTTTGAACTATTACAAAATTAATATTTGTATGAACATTTGTATACAAACATTTGTATAGAGGGGTGCTTGAGTGGCTCAGTTGGTTAAGTGCCTGACTTCGGCTCAGGTCATGATCTCACCGTTCATGAGTTCAAGCCCTGTGTCAGGCTCTGTGCTGACAGCTCAGAGCCTGGAGCCTGCTTGGGATTCTGTGTCTCCCTCTCTCTCTGCCCCTTCCCTGCTCGCACTCTCTCTCGCTCCCTCAAAAATAAATAAACATTAAAAAAAATTTTTTTAAAGAAATATTTGTATAGCAATATTTGTGACCACCTATGTTTTCATTTGTAGTGAGTAAATACTCAAGAACAGAGTTGGTGGGTCATATGACAAGTGTATATTTAACTTTATAATAAACTGCTACACTGTTTACCAAGTGGTCATACCACTTCACGATCTCACAGACAGCAGATGAGAGATCCAGTGGTTCTAGATCTTCTCCAACACATATTGATGTAAGTGTTCCCAATTTTAGTCATTTGAGGGAGATATACTTGGTATCATTTTTGGGTTTTTTTCTTGCTTAATTATTTGATTGTAGTAAAACATACATAATTGTTATCATTTTAATCATTTGTATTTGGTAACCATTCAGTGCCATTAAATACACTCACATGCTGTGTACCTGTCACCACAATCCATACCCAAAGCTTTTCAGTATCCTTAACATAAACTATAGAGCCATTAAACAGTAACTCCATTCCTTCCAGCCCCTGATAACCTCTGTTCTGCTTTCTGTCTCTATTGAGTTTGCCTCTTCTAGGTACTTCATATAAATAGAATTACACAATATTTGCCCCTCTGTGTCTGGCTTATTTCACTAAGCATGGTGTTTTCAATGTCCATCCATATTCTTGCATATATAAAAATTTTATTCCCTTTTATAGCTGAACAGTATTTTCTATTGTACTTATATACCTTGTTTTGTTTCTCCACTTCATGTTTCATTGATGGGAACTTGAAGTGTTCCCACCTTTTGGCTATTGTGAATAATGGTGCCATGAACACTGGTGTACGGAGAGATATCTGTTCAAGTCCCTTCTTCCATTTCTTTTGAATATATGCCTAAGAGTGGAATTGTTGGGTCTTATTTTAAGTCTATGTTTAATTTTTTGAGGAACTGCCAAGCTTTTCCACAGTGGCTGTACCATTTTACATTCCCATCAGCAAGACTATTCTTTCAGGAATCATCTTTATAGTTTGTTACATTCTCACCAACAATGCACAGGGCTCTACATTTTTAACTTACTTGCCAACATTTATTATTTTTCTTTTTTGTTTGTTTGTTTTTTAAATGACAGACCACGCTGGTACATGTGATGTGGTACCCATTGTGCCTTTGATTTGCATTTCCCTAATAACTAGTTATGTTGAACATTATTTCATGTGCTTATTGGCCAGCTCTATATCATCTTTTGAGACATGTTTAAACAACTCTACTGACCATTTGGGGTTTTTGTTTTGTTTTGCTTTTTATAATATATTTTATTGTCAAATTATTGACCATTTTTGAATTGAGCTTTTTGTTATTGTTGAGTTTCAGTTCTTTATATACTCTAGATTTTAATCCTTTATTGGATACATGACAAAAGTTTTCACTCATTCACTAGGTTGCCTTTTTGCATTCTTGATAGTATCCTGTAAATTCATAAAAATTCTTAATTTTAATGAAGTCCAATTTATCTACTTTTTCTTGGTTGCTTATGCTTATGGGGTCATTATCCAAAAAAAAAAAAAAAAATCACTGCCAAACCTAATGTCATTAAGATTTTCTCCAGTGTTTTTGTTTAAGAGTTTTATAGTTTACTTTAAAGTTCAGATCCAAAGGATCCTATAAGCTGAAGGCAAAGACAATTTGTGATATAGCTTTAATTGGCAATAGCTTTACAAAAACAAAAAGGACAAAAGTCCCTTGTTCCCAGCTTCTCTTAGTTAATAATTCGTTAAAAATGAAATGCTCACCAATGAAGACAACTTTGAATTCTCTTACACAGTGAAGAACATTTTGTAATGTGATTAGTTGCCTTTTAATTTGTTTGAATCTATTTGATTTGTTTAGTCTAGATTTTGGAATATTATGTTTCTTTTTTTTAAATATAATTTATTGTCAAATTGGCTTCCATACAACACCCAGTGCTCATCCCAACAAGTGCCCTCCTCAGTGCCCATCACCCACTTTCCCCTCTCCCCCACCGCTTATCAACCCTCAGTTTGTTCTCAGTTTTATGATTCTCTTATGGCTTGCCTTCTTCCCTCTGTTTGTAACTTTTTTTCCCTTCCCCTCCCCCCATGGTCTTCTGTTAAGTTTCTCAAGATCCACATATGAATGAAAACATATGGTGTCTGTCTTTCTCTGCCTGGCTTATTTCACTTAGCATAATACCCTCTAGTTCCATCCACATTGCTGCAAATGGCCAGATTTCATTTTTTCTCATTGCCAAGTAGTATTCCATTGTATATATAAACCACATCTTCTTTATCCATTTGTCAGTTGATGGACATTTAGGATCTTTCCATAATTTGGCTATTGTTGAAAGTGCTGCTATAAACATTGGGGTACATGTGCCCCTATGCATCAGCACTCCTGTATCCCTTGGGTAAATTCCTAGCAGTGCTATTGCTGGGTCACAGGGTAGTTCTATTTTTAATTTTTTGAAGAACCTCCACACTGTTTTCCAGAGTGGCTGCACCAGTTTGCATTCCCACCAACAGTGCAAGAGGGTTCCCGTTTCTCCGCATCATCACCAGCATCTACAGTCTCCTGATTTGTTCATTGTAGCCACTCTGGCAGGCGTGAGGTGATATCTCAGCGTGGCTTTGATTTCTGTTTCCTGGCTGATGAGTGACATTGCGCATCATTTCATGTGCCTGTTAGCCATCTGGATATAGTCTCTGGAAAAGTGTCTATTCATGTCTTCTGCCCATTTCTCCACTGGATTATTTGTTCTTCGGGTGTGGAGTTTGGTGAGTTCTTTATAGATTTTGGATATTGGCCCTTTATCCAATATGTCATTTGTAAATATCTTTTCCCACTCCATCGGTTGCCTTTTAGTTTTGTTGATTGTTTCCTTTGCAGTGCAGAAGGTTTTTATCTTGATGAGGTCCCAACAGTTCATTTTTGCTTTTAATTCCCTTGCCTTTGGAGATGTGTCGAGTAAAGAAATTGCTACGGCTGAGGTGAAAGAGGTTGTTGCCTTTCTCCTCTAGGATTTTCATGATTTTCTATCTCACATTCAGGTCCTTCATCCATTTTGAGTTTATTTTTGTGTACGCTATAAGAAACTGGTCTAGTTTCATTCTTCTGCATGTTGCTGTCCAGTTCTCCCAGCACCATTTGTTAAAGAGACTGTCTTCTTTTCACTGGATATTCTTTCCTGTTTTGTCAAAGATTAGTTGGCCATACATTTGTGGGCTCAATTCTGGGTTCTCTATTCTATTCCATTGGTCTATGTGTCTGTTTTTGTGCCAATACCATACTGTCTTGAGGATTACAGCTTTGTAGTAGAGTCTAACGTCTGGGATTGTGATGCCTCCCACTTTGGTTTTCTTTTTCAATATTACTTTGGCTTTTCAGGATCTTTTGTGGTTCCATACAAATTTTAGGGTTGTTTGTTCTAGCTTTGAGAAAAATGCTGGTGCAATTTTGATTGGGATTGCATTGAATGTGTAGATTGCTTTGGGTAGTATTGACATTTTAACAATATTTATTCTTCCAATCCATGAGAATGGAATAAAAACATTCCATTTGTGCCTTCTTCAGTTTCCTTCATAAGCTTTCTGTAGTTTTCAGAATACAGATCTTTTACATCTTTGGTTAGGTTTATTCCTAGGTATTTTATGGTTCTTGGTGTAATTGTAAATGGGATCAGTTTCTTTATTTCTCTGTTGCTTCATTATTGGTGTATAAAAATGCAATTGATTTCTGTACATTGAATTTGTACCCTGTGACTTTGCTGAATTCATGTATCAGTTCTAGCAGACTTTTGGTGGAGTCTGTCGGGTTTTCTATGTAGAGTATCATGTCATGTGAAAAGTGAAAGTTTGACTTCTTCTTTGCCAATTTTGATGCCTTTTATTTCATTTTGTTGGCTGATTGCTGATGTTAGGACTTCCAACACTCTGGTAAACAACAGTGATGAGAGAGGATATCCCTGTCCTGTTCCTGATCTCAGGGGCAAAGCTCTCAGTTTTTCCCCATTGAGGATGATATTAGCTGTCAGCTTTTCATAAATGGCTTTTATGATGCTTAAGTATGTTCCTTCTATCCCAACTATCTTGAGGGTTTTTATTAAGAAAGGATGCTGTATTAAGTCATATATGCACATCAACTATCTGTGGCCTTGGAAATACTGTTTGTATGTGTATGTATACTGTATGTATAACACAAACACATACACACTCTCTGAACTGAGTCCTTCCTTTGTTTGTGTATCCCTTACTGTATGTGTAGGGATTTTTACTCAGGGTCACAAGGGACGTTGCATGATTTACTGCCCTAAAAAGCTGAAAGAATAGTGATTTAAAAAGAAAGTTTCATAAAATTCACAAATTTGCCATGTATAAATAATCTCTTCACACAGAATATAACTGTAACTATGAACATGAATTTCCTAAGAATTATAAAATTTTTCTCTCATAACCAAACTGATACATTTTGAAACTTGAGAAGGGGGATGTTTAGTTTAACACCTACCGCCTTTGAGTGTTAAATCCATTAAGATGATTCTCTCGGAGTTCAGACACTAACGATAAAACCATCTGTAAAACAAAATCAGTTGCAGGCTAACTCACACTGCAAAACAGGATTACATCAGTTCTATTTTTCTTGGTGTGAGTGATATTTCCGTTGAGATTCCCTACTCTCCCCTACCCGTCCTCTCCTTGTTTTACTTTGTCAAAATGAAAAGAAAGCAGTGCCAAGTCACATTTACAAATAACTTGGATTTTATTTTTAATGTCTGTTATTCTGCATTCCAATGTAAGCAAATGAACAATAGATCATTAATTTCCTAAGAAAACCAAACCTGTTAAAAAAAAACCACATTAAAGTTAGCTTATTTTTTCTTGCCTAATTTAGTACTTTATCTTTTAAAAATTCTATTTATGTATAAAGTTTCCAAAAGACCAGAAAAGTTAACAAACATTATTTAGAAGAGTTATGTTAAGATCATAAGTTAAAATTTCTTGAATTTGGCTAAAATTCAAGGCAGAAGAAAACATAGCTTTAATAATAAGATGAGAATATATAACACTATTTACAACACTGTCATTTTTTGAATTTTTTGCTTTAACATAAATTCCTATCAGGAATTTTAAATACAAAATGCGTCCAACAGTAAAAGGGTGTGTTTACATTGTTTAAGGAAATCTCTTCTTCCAAAAATCTTTGAGAGAATAAATGAGATCTGTTAAGAGAAGAAAGGGGTTGGGTGATTTAGAATAACCTCTCCTGGTTTCCCTCTTTTTTCTCAGAATCTCCCGCCTCAGGTTTCTTCCTTATATGGCTATAAGTCTGCCCAAGGTAAGAAGAGATAAACAGAGAAAAGTTAAACATCTCTCCTGGAAGAGTGAAATATTTCCATTTACCCTTTTTGCTGATGGTACATTAAACAACAAAAATTTCAATACATTAAAAATACTCACATTTTTAAGCAAACCAGGATAGTAATCTGCAGGTGCATATCCAAGACCTTGAATAAAAAGACCAACTTCTTTTGTATCAAATTTGAATGCTGACAGTACATGAGATAGCAAGCCCTTAAAAAAATGAACAGAAAAAGTTATTAAAAGTGAGTGCAAGTGGCATGTGCCTATTACATATAATGCCTAGAACCCATGTCCTATGTAAATGCGGTGATCTCTATGAAAGGAATAACCTTAGTTTGTCCAAATACCCAGTTCATGTGGATTCAAGATATAAAGAAATAAGTTGGCCTTAAAATTATCATATTAAAATAGGTCATTTATTTTACTATTCTATTTTTTCTCTTTATTTTTATAGAGAGCAAGAGAGAGCACACAGGTGGGGGAGAACATCTGGGGGTGGGTGGGGAAAGAGGGAGAGAAAGAGAGAAGGAGAGGGGGGGATGGAAGGAGAGAGAGAGACAGCCAGAGAGAGGGAGAGCCAGAGAGGGAGAGGGAGAACCTCAAGCAGGCTCCATGCTCAGGGCAGAGTCCAACACGGGCTCAAGATCAAGAGATCAAGAGTTGGATGATCAACCAACTGAGCCACTCAGGTGTCCCCAAAATAGATCATTTTAAACAAATGTTAACAGTGAAGCAAAAATAATGAATGAACAATGCTTACCCATATGAAGAATGTGATCTTTATTGTTTTTAACTCAGCAAAATATTTTTATCAAAGTAGATACAATAATTTAACACATGACAAGGAACACACCACAAATTACTAGGGAAAGGTTATGAATTAATAAATGGTGCTCTGGGAAAAATATTTTAAAAAATTAGATTTGTACCTTATGTCATTCATTAAAATATACCTGAACTTAATGTAAATTAAAGGGATCAATGTAAAAATTAAGTAAGGGGTGCCTGGGTGGTTCAGCTGGTTAAGGGTCTGACTCTGGCTCAGGTCATGATCTCATGGTTTGTGAGT
This sequence comes from Herpailurus yagouaroundi, assembly GCF_014898765.1. Lineage (NCBI taxonomy): Eukaryota > Metazoa > Chordata > Mammalia > Carnivora > Felidae > Herpailurus > Herpailurus yagouaroundi. The sequence goes on along the minus strand of NW_024412432.1, from coordinate 2,371,376 downwards.
TTGAGCCCCGCGTCAGGCTCTGTGCTGACAGCTCAGAGCCTGGAGCCTGCTTCAGATTCTATGTCTCCCTCTCTCTCTGCCCCTCCCCTGCTCATGCTGTGTCCCACTGTCTCTAAAATAAATAAACATCAAAAAAAATTTTTTTTTTAAATGAATGGGGAAGAACTTTGTAAACTGAAAATTAAGAGTGCAAATCATTGGCTGTTCTAAATAGAAATAAAATCTTGTGTCTTCAGAAAATAATATAAGCAAAAACCTAGGAAGAATTTTAACAATAACATATAACCATAAGTAGTCAAATTCTTGTGCAAAATATCATATGACAAACACTAAGAACATACATAAAAAATGAGTATGAACAGATAATTCATAAGACAAAATACAAACGTGCAAGAAACACATGGATAAATTCTTCACCCTCATAAACTCAAAGGGTAAATTTAAGCATCAACATACCATTTTTCACTTAATGAATTAAAGATTTTTACAGACCTAAATACCAAATGCTCATCTGGGTTCTCTGAAACAGGTACTCTGTGTGAGCTATTAAAATATAAATGGGTATCCATATATCCTGCTGCTGTGAACCACACTGAGGCACCCCCAGAGAGTGTGAGTGGGTATAACACAGCCTATAACCCACCCCAAGCTTGGACTGCCAGGGCTATGTCTGCCCAGAGGTTTATAACCTGAACAAAGGCGCCTTATAGATTAATAGAGGCCTGCCTTATAGAGATCAACTTGAAAATATGTATTAAAGGTTTTTTAAAAGCATTCAGAAGTTTTAATGTACCTGGCACACATTTAAGGAAATAAACCTAAATATGATGATGGGGATTATACTCAAAAGATGTTCACTACAATGTTCTTTCTCAGTGAAAAATGTCTAACAGCAGAGACTAATTTATCATACCCTCATTCAGTGGCTCATTGTAAACCATTAAAATGTTTATAAAGAATTTATGAGAGCATTTTAAATGGTTATATTACAATTTTAAATGAAGAAAGGAAGATGCAAATTTTAATACACAGAAACAATCTCATCAATTTAAAAATAATCCACACCATACATGGAAATGAAAAAATAATGAAGAAACTATCACCAAATATTAATAGTCTCTGTGATGGTGCTATTATGGATATATATTTTTTCTTTCTTTCCTTTTTTTTTTTTTTTTTTTGTTCCTTTAAGAGAGGGAGAGAGTGCAAGCAGGAAGAGGGACAGAGGGATGGAGGGAAACAGAGAGACACAGAGACAGAGACAGAGAGAGAGAGAGAAAGAGAGAGAATATCTCAAGCAGGCTTCACGGTCAGCACAGAGCCCGACACAGGGCTTGATCCCACAACCCTGGGATCACAGTCTGAGCCAAAATCAAGAGTCTGACGCTCAACCGACTGAGCCACCCAGGCGCCCCTATATTTTTCCTTCTTTCTACTTTGGTATATTTTCCAGTTTCCTATGCATGTATGTGTACTATTTTTATACTCAGGAAAAAAAATTTACTTTTTGAAAAAGTGTTATACTTGGAAACATTTTGTTTTTTAGTAGTAGCTTTATTGAGATATAATTCATATACTATTAAGTCTACTCTTTAAAGTATGCAACTCAGTGGTTTTTCGTATATTCACAAGGAAATAAGCCACTTTATTTTTTTAACTCCTGCACTGCATTCTGTAAGTACACATTACAAGATAAAATAAACTTGTGTATATGCATCTAAATTTTTGAGTCCATACACATATACTTAGATAGGACTAAACCTAGGGAAATAAAATAATATAATAAATTTCACCTACCATCACACTTAATAAGCATTAAAAACACCAAAGGCTGACTCTCCCTCACTGGCTTGTTTGAAGCTACATAGGGCTGTAGGCTCTTTGGCCCCTCAAGACTTTACAATGTCCTACTCTCTCTGCCATGAAGGTTCTTCCAGACCTGTTTAAATGTCACTTCTTGAGGGAATTCTAACAGTTAAGACAACTAAAATTTACTGACTGCTTTCCATGTGTGAAATGTTGTGCTAAGTTCTCTAAGTATGGCATCTCAGTTAAAATCCCATAAATCAAATTTTTAATAAAAATTCAATTAAGCAAGTTTCAATTAAGCCACCTATAAACAGGTGGCTACTATCATTATAATTCACACGATTGACCCTTAAAAAGTTAAAGCACAAAGTACTACAGACCTAGTTGGTATAAAAAGTAATGCAGTGTATGTACAATAGAAGGAAACTGATTTCAAGGCTGCAACAGTTAAGAATCAGTTACGACTGTAGATCCTAAGGAAAACCATGCCAAGGCTTTCCCCTATAAATCCAGTGCCTCCCAGAAGCACTCACATCCTGGGCCTTGGACCAGTGAGTGGAGGCTGGCTTCCCAAAAGTGCAGGAGTTACTTTGGTAGCTGAGCCAATGAAAGTTAAAAAAAAAAAAAAATCTAGGACATTCAATAGATTCAGAGGGGGTGACCAGGAATTGTAACTAATTCCTGAGAAATATTTAAAGTAGCCATAAACAGTTCCCTAGACAGTATTCACAATGCCTGTATTATGCAAGCTGACTATAACACCTAAGGTCTTGGAAAAATGAAAACAACCTAATTGTCAGACCTGTCCTGGCCTAAATTCCCAAAATGATATGGGTATAAACTGATTTTTAAAAAATCAAATGCTATAAATATTAGTTCCCCACCCCACCTCTTGACCTGTTTAAAAAACAAAAACAGGGGCGCCTGGGTGGCGCAGTCGGTTAAGCGTCCGACTTCAGCCAGGTCACGATCTCGCGGTCTGTGAGTTCGAGCCCTGCGTCGGGCTCTGGGCTGATGGCTCAGAGCCTGGAGCCTGTTTCCGATTCTGTGTCTCCCTCTCTCTCTGCCCCTCCCCCGTTCATGCTCTGTCTCTCTCTGTCCCAAAAATAAATAAACGTTGAAAAAAAAAAACAAAATCAAAAACAAACAAACAAAAAACCCCATACTGTAATATTCAGTGTTGGCAAGGATGTGGTGAGAGGGGTACTCTGCTGTTGTTGGGAGCACAGATTTATAAAGCCTTTCTGGGAAGTCACTTGATGTTATGTAGCCAAAACCTTAAAATTCATATCCTTTTACCCAGTTATTTAATTTCCAAGAATATATCTTAATGAATGTTTTAGGTTCATAGGCAGCATTACTTATAACAGTGAAAAACTGCAAGCAACAAAAGTACTCCACACAACACTGAACTGGTTGAATTCATCATGGTTTATCCAACAGTGTGAATTACGTTGTAAAAAGATATTTAATGACAATGCAACAATTTAAAAAGCAAGGTGTCAAACTGTGTTTGATGTGATTTTAATTTTGTATGGAAAAAAATGCTAGGAAGAAATGTAACCAATAGTTAAAACGGATTTTTTTCTAGTAGTGATTTAAAATTTCTTCTTTAAACTATCTGCATTTCCAAAGTTTCTACTATTACCAAAGCTGGGGTTACTTACTCTATGGCCAAAACTTATAAGGAACCTCCCTATATCCACTCTACATGAGGCAGCTTGAATAATTTTTTTTATCATAACAATGCAAATCTGATTGGTCTTCAGCTTAAGATCCTCTACGGCTTACTTTTTATCATAAAAAATGTTTTGTAGGGGTGCCTGGGTGGCTCAGTCAGTTGAGCAACTGACTTCGGCTCAGGTCATGATCTCATGGTTTGTGGGTTCAAGCCCCGCATCAGGCTCTGTGCTGACAGCTTAGAGCCTGGAGCCTGTTTCAGATTCTGTGTCTCCCTCTCTCTCTGCCTCTCCCCCACTCTCACTTTGTCTCACTCTGTCTCTCAAAAATAAATAAATGTAAAAAAAATTTAAAAAATAAAATAAAATTACATGCTTTAACTTATGTCTGTTTTTCCCATAATTCCCTAATACAAACTGCTATGAGGGCCAAGAGAGTTTTATTCCTGGATAAAATAAGCATAGGTCCTGAGAAACAGCATACTGAGGTCTGGCTATGGTTACATAACTTCCAGACACCTCAAACTTTAGACCTTCAAATCTCTTTTTTAAAGTAAACTTAAAAACTGACAAGCAGTTCTCATTGTTAAGAATTTTTTTTTACTGCCACCTAGTGGCTACCAGAAAACCATTAAACACAAAACCATTCAAGATTCTGTAGGCATCTAACGCCTGGACAAAAATTCATTCCTACAGTCGTATGATAATTGATTCTTTTGTAAATGCCAACAGAGCAGTCTTGGAGATTCTCTATTTCAATCTTCTCATTTTACTAATGAACTGATGAAGAACTAGTTTTCTGAATACAGGAATCAATATCAACAAAAAGGACATGAATGTAAACAAACAGGCTCTGACTTGAAGGGCTTAAAGAAAAAGTGCAAATCATTCAATCATCCTGGCTGCGGTCTAAGATCCTTCAAGGGTGGAAGGTGCAGTAATGAACACAGCTGTGGGCAAAACATCTGAAGTCCAATTTTGATTCATGCAGGAGTTTTAGGAACTCTGCTAGTATTTAAAAAGCCATTTTAAAAATGCTTATACCATTTATGGTGAACTTTCATTAAGGAGAGACATTTTAAATAAACCAGAGGAAAATCCACTGCCCTTGTTTTCAGGTGCTCTTTTTGTCCTCACCTCACTGTATCTGCTCTATCTTGAACAGGCAGCACATTCACAAGCGGGTTAGGAAAGTTGGACCAATGAGGCTGTGGTTTGGCTCACTGTTGGGTTGTGGAAGAAGGGCTGTGGTTTCTGCTCAGGCAGAGGGTTAGGAAAGCCAAACTGTGGTCAATCTCCTTGAACTGAGACAAAGCACATATTTCATGCTTCTCCAAACAATTTCTTCATCTGATCATTAAAGTCTTTTAGAATTTCCATCACTTTGGTCTCTATTGCATCTAGCTCTTTATACATACTATAAATAAAAAACTGTTTAAACAAAGATCCCTTATTCATTCAACAAACATTTTGAGTGTGATCTGTATTCAAGCCACTCTCCTATGGTATTGGGATATGAAGCCCCTGCAGCCCATGGAAGGGAGATGGAGATGGAAACAGCCATAATAGAAGACAGAATGCAGTAAGTGCTACAACGAGGGGGTAAGACAATCACTGTGGGAACAGAGGAAGTAATGATTAATTCCAACTGTAGGGTTTCAGAGTGCTCCCAGAGATGATGACTTCTGAGCTGATTCTGATAGCTGGGTAAGGACAGCAAGAGTGAGGGGAAGGAGGCAGGGAAAGAGAGAAGATAGGCTGTGTAATGGGACGGACAGAGAAAACAACTAGGGAAGGAGAGAGAGAACTGGTGGGAAAGAACTATGGGAAAGGCCATAGTAGGCAGAGCAAAGACACATGGCAAATACTCCTGTCAATCCTCCTGCTCCCAGCCCTTGCTGGATGCCTCAGCACAGCTCACCCACTACCTCTCCCACCCCTGCACCACACAGGGCTTCAGCCCACCTGGTCAAACTTACTTCTCCTGGTCTTTCTCTTTGATCTCTGCAATCTGGTGACAGCAGACTCCCTGCTGGTCACCACATTCATCCTCCCCTTTCCCACCTCCATACCATTTCCTTATCCTGAGAAATCCAACAACCTCCACACATTTCTAGCTGCCAAAATTACAAATATTTTTCAAAAATCCATCTTTCTCCAAACTCCTGTTCCAGTGCCTGACAGGATGAAACTGTACTCTCCTGAAATCTCCATGGTACCCTATTTGTAGTTCTCTGACAGTGCCTACCAAGTTCTGCCTTGCACTGTAGTTACCTGTTTCCTCTTCTACTCATTAGCCCACCGGCTCCCCAAGAAAGGGACAGTCTTACTATCTTTGTATTCCTTAGAGCAAAAGCTAGCCCACTACACTGCACATAATAGGCATTCAATAAACACTAGCCTGGGGCGCCTGGGTGGCTCAGTAGGTTAAGCGCCAGACTTCTGTGGGTTCACCACCTTGGGCTCTGTGCTGACAGCTCAGAGCCTGGAGCCTGCTTCAGATTCTGTCTCCCTCTCCTTCTTCCCCTTCTCTGCTTGCACTTTGTCTCTCTCTCAAAATAAAATAAAGACATAAAAAAAATTAAGAAAAAAATAAAAATAAACACTAGCTTAATAAAATAAATAGAATGAATTGCTCATTTACAGTTACTGAACAATATAATCACTGCAGGATTCCTCTGTGACCTCATTACAGGATAAAATAATAAATTTTGACCAAAAAATTTAATCCTCAAGGTATAACACAACATGTTTAATCTTATCTTCTCTCAAGCCTTTACCAAAGCATCTGGTCTATCAGTTGTCGGCCAATAGAACTGCTACCATTTTGAATACTTGGCAGGTTCCTTTATTGCATAAAAATACATGTGCCCAAATACTGAATTAGTCACTTTTTTTTATATTCCCATGGCATTTTATGTAAATATCTAGTAAAACATTTATGTTATTATCCTGTTTGTTATACTTAAGTAATATTAAAATACCCAATTGATTATATCATTGCAAGTGATTTAGTTTCCTAAATTAGATACCATAGCGAAAATTGGCTAATTTTCTTAATAACACAATCTTAAATTATCATTGCCCCCTGACAAGAAACACAGTCTAGAATCTAGACTAACATCTAAGCACCACCTAAATATATTACTTCACTGAAAAAGAAGAAAAATCCTCTATAAAGTAAAATGGACCAGCAGTGCTCTGTGCATAGTACTACACAACAAAACAACAAAGAAGATAAATGTTACAAAACTTTAAAAAGCATATATTAAAGACCTGCCTAAATGGAAAGATATACTATAGCCTCAGCAAGAAAAATTCAATGTCATGAAGAAGTAAATTCTCATACAAACTCAATGGAGTGCCATTAACAATCCTAAATAGGTTTTTGTTTGGTGGGACTTCTGAAGCTTGTCTAAAACTCACAGAGAAAAGCAAGTACTCAAACATACGCTAAGGAAAAGAATAAAATTACAGAAACACACAGCATGACTCCATTTCCATGAAGTTTAAAAGCAGGTACACTAAACAAGGTGCTATTCAGGGACACATACACAAGGGGCAGAACTGCAAATTCTGCAAATTACTTCTGGATAAAGGTTCTAAGAGACAGAGTGAGATAAAGTGAATTAAATATTTTACACCATCGCAATGATTCTGTGCCTGTTTGTCTGAAGCACCCATAATACTGAGATTTCTCAAGGAAAAAATATCATTGTGGTGATGTAGTTTCACTGCTAACTCTTCTAAAATCTGAAATCCTTATCTAAAATTATAAGGCAGACTGTTTTCATATTATGATATAATGCAATACCCACTGTTGTTGATAAAACTAGAAAGAAATAAGATACAAATGCTTGAAGTTATTTAGAATCCTGTAAATTAAAAACACTTTCCAAGCTTCCACAGTATTTTTTTGTTATTTCTATAAATTAAGAATTAAAAAATATTTCAAAATGCAACTGGCACATGTAACTGGCATACCATCAGATACTAGCATAATTTATAATCCAAATCAAGAAGAAATGAGTCCTAAGTTAAAGATATGGATTTATTTCTAGTATGTTCTTTCTAAAAATCAGATGTTTAATTTAACATAATTTTGAGGGGCACCTGGGTGCTTCAGTTGGTTAGGCTCCTGACTTGGTTTTGGCTCAGGTCTGATCTCACAGTTCGTGGGATTGAGCCCCATATCAGGCTCCCAGCTGACAGTGTGGAGCCTGCTTGGGATTCTCTCTCACTCCTTTCTTTCTGCCCCTCCTCCACATGCGCACTCTCTCTCTCTCAAAATAAATAAACTTCAACACACACGCGCGCGCGCGCGCACACACACACACACACACACACACACAAAAACTATTCCTTTAGAATAAAAGTAAAGTTTTAAAAATAAAGAACTTACTACATTATTTCTTTCAACCCAAAACACTAGTCTGAATAAATTAACCTAAACAATGCCAGTATCCAACTTGGAACACGACAATTTGTTTCCAACAGTTAACAGTCTTATTAGTCTCATTTGGGTATGATAGGTTCAATCTAATAGATCTGCAATTACCATAGTTCCTTTTATTTCAATTCAATATTGAAACTATTAAATGATTTTTAATTTTCTAGAATGAGTATCTACTTAAGCCAAAGTGGACAAAGTCTAATTTAGTGAGCAATTTACTATGAAAGAAAATTAATCATACAAAACATGTACTGAGAAACACCTTTCCCTATTACATGGGGAAGTATGGTTCAAGAAACTAGGAAGCAAGATTCAATAAGTAGTCATTGATTATTTTGCCATTCTCATAAACCATACACTGTGAGGTATTAAAGTTCAAATATGACTCCAAATCAGGGAAGAGGACAGAGTACAATTGCTTTTTTCCTGAGAAAACTTGAAATCCTACCATTTAAAACAAATGGATTTATTACTCAGCACTCTTTTAAGTAAAGGTTAGTGCTGAGAAACTATGTACTGATCTAGACCCTTCATGGGGCTATTGAAATACCCTTAAGATGATTAGATTTTTCTCAGTCTCTGCACTATTGACGTTTTGGGCCTAATTCTTTGTTGTTGGGAGCTGTCCTGTGTATTCCTAGCTTCTACCCACTAAACACCAGTAGCCATGCCCGCTCCAAGTTGTGACAACCCAAACTGTCTCCAGATACTGCTGAATCCCCTCAAGAGCAAAACAGTCCCAGCTAAGAAGCTCTGGTTTAAACATACACCTGCTTTTAAAAATTAGTTTGGATTAGAGGTTTTGCATATTCCTGTTGTTTCTGGTATAAAGATGAGTATTGGCAATATAAAGAAGACTTTGTAATTGATATGGAAGAATTACAGAAGTTAGTATTATGTGAAGAAAGTAAGTTGCAGAATAACACATGCAGCATACTTCCATTTATATGAAAAGAAACATAAAAAAATAATGTATTTTCATATATAAATGTAAAGACTAGAAGGATCTATAGATCTTCCATGACTTACAATAGCATTATGTCCCATTAAGTATATCATAAGACGGAAAGCGCATGTAATATCCCTAACCTACCCAACATCACAGCTTAGCCAGAGCTACCTTAAATGTGTTCAGAACACTTACATTAGCCCCCAGTTGGGGTAAATCACCTAACCCAAAGCCTATTTTATAATACAAAGTTGACTACCTTATATAATTTATGGAGTGCTGTACTGAAAGGAAAAAAACAGAATGGTTGTCCATGTGGGTAGAGAATGTTGGTCAGTGTACGGGGTTGTTCACCCTCACAATCGCTGGCTGACTGGGAGCTGCCACTGCCCAGCATCACGAGGATTGATCACCCACTGATACCCTGGGAAAAGATTAAAGTTCAAAATTCAAAGTATGGTCTCTCCTGAATGCGGTCATTTTTATACCATCATAAAGTCAAAAAATTGTCAGTTGAACCCTTGTAAGTTGGGGACTATCTGTACAGTCAGTTGATACCAGATATTTCTTCTGTGGAGGGATATGAAGGCTCCTATGTTTGAATTGTTTTCTGGTTTTTTTTGTTTTGTTTTGTTTTGTTTTTTTGGGTCTGTGAGACATTTATATTGATGTATTATTTGTATAATTTAAAAAGGAAAGGAAGGAAAAAGGAAGACTTTGATTTTGATTCTAGCTATATGATCTTGGGGTAATTTTTTTTTTAAATAGCCTCCCCAGTTCCCATTTCTATTAAATGCAGATGATAAAGTTGATTGTATACATTTGTTACAAAATTAAGATAGGTACATGCATGGGAAGTAGCCAGCACAGAGTGTTGGCTCATAGCACGTCCCTGATCATTGGTAGCTGCTCTGTTGTAAATCTCAGTTTGAGTTAGGATGGAATATAACAGACAGCCAAGTAACTCAGTTCTTGGGTTTGGGGTATCTCTAACCTTCTCTGTCTTCATTATCATGGTCAAGGTCCACCTTTTGCCCTCTGAATCATCACAATGCTGGGTCTTGCATATATTCATCTGACAGTGGGGCTATCATCTTCAGGTTTATCATCTCATAATCAAGTAAGAAACAGATGAAGAGACCGAGGAAGAACCAGTGAAAATGAAGTCGCCTACCTCAGTGTTTCTCCTGGTGTGATATGGAGACACTTCAATCAGAATCATCTGGTTCTCAATACCATGCAGACATTCCACTGAATCAAAACCTCTGGGTATAGAGCTTCTCCAAGAGGACCACTACCCACCTCACTGCACTGTGAAGTTTAAGGATCACCACTCTAGCAGCTGACCACAACCTGAACACCTGTGTATTTATCTTTTATGCACTGGCGGGAAAATTGAGACAATAGAGAGAAGCCCACATCTTCCTATCACCTCCCTACCTTTGCTGGAGTTAATCCTTCTCTGATCCAAAATCTATTCTGACAATGATCCAAATAAGCCTTACACCATCCCATGTAGTAAGATTACTCAAGCAGCTGAATGAGAATACGTTCAGAGTGGAAATATCCCAGAGCAGAACTTGGAGTCAGACACACTTAGGTTCACCTAGCAGCTCTGTTGCTCAATGGAGAAAATCATTTACTGTCACTAACCTTCAGTTTCTAAGATATCTTTGAAATGGAGAAAATAATACCTCTCAAGGTTAGGAGGACTGAAAGAAATCAGGTAGGAAAATCACCCGGCTAGAGATCTGGCTCATAGTAGGTGCTAAATAAATGTTAATTCTCATGGTTCAGTGCCAGGGCTGACCCAATTTCTTTGAGACAGGCCAAATATCTACAAGTTGCCCATTTTAGGAAGAGACAGAGACAGAGACTGAGAGAGAGAAGAGTCTTTGGTGCATTCTGTTTCATAATCTGCCCACAAATCAAACATTAGCAATTGCTTCTATCGAACTTAAATATTTTCAATGTCTCCAAATTAGAGACATGATTTGCACTCTCTCTCCCTAAGTTCTGTCTTCTGGGGTTCCCAGGAAAGCAAGTGTGGTGTCACTGTGGCCACAGCTTCAGGATACACGCAAGCTGGCATTTTTCATGCAGGCCTCTCCATAAAAAATTCTCATTGGCTCTTGTCCCACCTCCCTCCTATCATGACTTCATTTTCAAAATACCCTCCCTCCCACCTCATCTGTCCTTGCTTCTGGGGAGAGGACATTGTCAGAGAGTCCACAGGGCCAGTGAAGAAGGTCAGGGTTCCTGGAAGGCAAAAATTCCTGCCCAGTGAAAGGAAAATGTTAGTTTTCTTTGTATTTTGTATTCCTGTCCATACTTTTAATCTTCATAATCAATACAACTTATTATCCCTGTTGTTATCTGGCAGTCTGAAACAATGAAATGTTTGAGTCTGTTTTCTCTAAGGTTATCTCTTTGTTTCCTACTAACTTCTACTCCCTGCGGTGCTCCCGGGTCTCATGTCTAGCTTGCATACCCCAACTAACAATCTTTCCTGGTATGACTTGTGGTCCTGGTCCCTTTCCTAATGCTTAATCCACCCTAATCCTTTTCTCATTTCATTCTGAACACTCAAAATTATGGTCTGACATGCCTCTACAATTAAAAAAAATAATGTTATAAATAAATTGAAAATCAACTTCTAAAAGAGAATTTCTTTTAATTTAAAACTTGGTATATGCAACACTGTCATGATTGCATAGTATTTGGACATTCTGGTGTGCTATTATTCAAATCCTTTGTAGATCAATTAAACATACCAATTGATCTCAATAAGATGAAGCAAAGTTACTCACATCTCTTTTACACTTTCACATCCATAGCCAAAACAAATTACTACAGACAGATTTCTGTAGCTTTTCCTTCAAAATCCTGCTTTCAGGGTTTGTTTTTTTTTTTCTTTTTAAAATTTATACGTCCCACTGCAGTTTCAATGAAATGATCTACAATAAAAACCTAACTGGCCTGGTATTTTTAGAGCCCTTTTTACTATGAAATAAACACTCAGAAATCTGGAGAATTGCAGTGGTTAAGTGTGTTAAGTGAGAAGGAAGGCTGCTCATTCATAGAACCGCCCAACACCCATTGTTTACATAGCCTATTCCATGAGCAGGATGCTGACATAACACAATTCACAGAATTTCCAAACACAGGTCCAATCATAACAAAGTCTTCAACTTTCACTTTTGCTTACAGAACCTCTTGCTTGCTCACTGCGGGGGGAGGGGAGGCAGGGGGAGAAATACAGTTGGTTTTCCAAAAACCAAAATCAAAAGGCCTGAACTAAATCAAAAAGCCTGAACTAAAATAGCGGTATGAATGATTCAAACAATGGCATTGAAATATATCTATAATCACATACTATAGAAAGACATAGGTAGGGAGACATAGAAACGTACGCTTTATACTTACTGTAAGCAGGTCACGTGTTTAATAACCATGTTGCCAAGCTTAAATGATCACTCCTTTGCAAGCACCCTCAGTTCCCTGCTTGCCACCCTCACCCTGACGTGCTGAAGTACTTGCCTTGTAAAATCCCAACCCTGTGAACCCATCTCTACCTTGTCTCCACCAGACCCCACACACCTGACACTGGTGAGAACATCAGACACCTGAGCCGCCTGCTCTGGCTCTGATTTCATCACCACACCCCATGAATGGGCTCAGCATTGCCTCACAACCCTCCTATGCTTGTGGTCAATTTGCTCCACAACTTTCTGAGCAATTATTTCGTATCTCCTCCTCTCTCATCACACCACTGCCCCCTTCCCACAACTCCTGGCTAAGGACCTCGTCTCATAGTTGAGAAAACAGCAATTAGCCTGGAACTCTCTCATATCGTCACCAACCAGTTCATAAACTTACCTATACGAACAGCCTCGTTTTCTGTCTTTCCCCCTATTCTGAAGGGGAGAAGTGTGTCTCTGCTCCTACAAAGTACAGGTGTCCAAGTGGGCTCTGACCCCCTACTACCTTCTTCGCCAGGACTCTCTATAGCAGTGATCCTCATGCTCTCTGGAATCATCACTGGACTGTTCACATCAGTTCATAACATGCTCTAAGATCTAACTTAAAAAAAAAAGTTCTCCTTAATCCAACATCTCCCTCCTAATTACTGCCTATTTCTTGCTCCTTGTCTAGCAGTCTCCTGAGAAAGCTGTCTAAACTTGCCTTCTCTATTTCCCCACCTCACATTCATTCCCCGGTCTTCTCCAATCTGGCTTCCACCATTTCACTTATCCAAACTCCATGATGCAAACCAACGGACCCGCCTCTATCCTTAGACTGCTCACCTCCTCAGCAGCATCCTAGGTGTTGGCTCTTCTCCCAGAGCCACCACCTTCTACACACACTCAGCACATGCCACAGTGGGGTGGGGCACACTGTGTCCCCGGCTTCCATTCGCTTGAAACATTTTTCTTTTAGCTGGTGGCATACTACACTATACACGTTTCTCTCTTCATCCAGTCTAATATGCTGGTACTTTTTCCTCAACCTGATTTTTAAGTTTTGGAGCCCTCAGAGCTCATTGTGAACCTCCAGGAGATCTTTTCTAGTTCTATCATTTTAGACACCGTTTACTACTGAAGTCTTCTGTTATAAAGAGTTTAAGTCCACTTTTGATATCAGATTGCTATGAGCTTTCAAGTCCCACTGCTCCCTTTCCCCTTCTGCTCTATATCTCAACAGCTAACAAGGAAGCTGATAAGAAAGCCTCGGTGCTCTTTCCCGTGGCTTACACATGGCAACTCCTGCCCAAGTCCATCCTCTAACCACCATAAAAGTCAAACCAGTCTCCTTTCTTCCTTTCTCAAGTCATTTCTGGAACAGCTGGGGAGCCAGCTCTCATCTCCTTAGAAAGCCCCATTATATGAGTACTAAATCTTTTCATACCCTCTTAGTATGTGTGCAGTGCCCTCTTGGTTTAAGTGTGAGCCACTGATCTCTACATCAGAACCAAATTTAGGGAGGGCGTCAGGAGGTCCATCTCATTCTTGTTGGGTGACTGCAACACATTCCAAAATTCTAGCTCCAGCCCTGCTCCCTCTCCTATGCTCCAGATTCATATATGCAACTGGCTTACTTGATGTCTTTGAATGTGGAACAGATCTCTCAAATTTAACAAGTCTAAGACTACTATTATTCCAACCTTCCCCAAACCACTTTTTCGTCTTTGTCATCTGAGTAAATGTCACCATCCACATGGTTGTTCAAGTCAAAATTTTAGCTGTTACCTTTGATTCATCCTTCATACCCTTTCCCTCATCCTCCATATCTGATCTATCAGCTGTCCTGGTGTCCTTCTCTCTAGTACAATTCCTTCCTTCCTTCCTTCCTTCCTTCCTTCCTTCCTTCCTCCCTTTCTTTTAATGTTTATTTATTTTTCAAGAGACAGAGAGAGAGAGAGAATGCAAGCCAGGGAGGGACAGTGAGACACAGAGGAAGAAAGAGAGAATCCCAAGCAGACTCCACACTGTCAGCATAGAGCCTGATGTGGGGCTCAGACTCACAAAAACCGTAGAATCACGACCTGAGCTGAAACCCAGAGTCGGACCTCAACTGACTGAGCCACCCAGGCGCCCCATCTAGTACCACTGCTTTCACTCTGATCCCTTCCACTATGATCTCTCACCTAGATGCTGTCATAGCCTGCTACCTGCTTTCCCTCTTTTTATTCTTGCCTCCTCCACCCAGATCCATTTTCCATAAGGCAACAAGAAGGGGTGTCAGGATATAGTCTTCTCAGGGGCAAAACAATATTATAGTGAGAAATTCTGTGAGTTTTGAGTGCAGTAACAGTTTTGATGAGACTGATTTCCTAATGGAATGGAGATCCAGGGAACAATGAGATCAGCCCCCAGAATGTGAAAATCAGAAGCTCAGTTACCACTGTGGTTCAGCTAAACCTAGGTAAACAGTTCGTTTCCTGGAGCTAACAACAGGAGGAAATCACTAGGTAGCCATCACGTGGTTCAGAGCATTGACCTGGCAGTAGTCACCTTCACTTACTCCAGGATTCAAGGACAAGAAAGTCTGTTCACTCTCTAGTTCCTGCCATAGATATTTTCAGTTGAAACTTGACACCCAATAATGGGAAACCCAGTAATAAAACAGAAAGTGGACTACACGTCCAAAGACCCAAATCCTGGTTTCCAACCCAGTCAGCTTTCTAAATGTTTCTTAACATTTAGAGCCTTGCTTTCTCATTTTCAAAATGAATATATATTTTTCACGAGGGATTGTTAAATGCATTTATGTATGAACAAACTGTAGAACACCACACAAATTTGAGTTTTTAACATAACCCCCTTTGACATGCCCTTTAAGCAAAAAATACTTTTGATGCAACTGAACTTTTTATTACTAACAATTACAGAAGCGACAGAGTAAAGATCATTATGGAAATTTCAGAGATACACAACTATGCACACAAAGTGAAGATTCTTGGAACTGGCCTAAATACAGATTTCTATTCCCAGCTTGTTTCCCCCCAGATTGTCAGTCTTTTCCTACACAGTTTCATTTTCCACCACACTCCCTGGCCTCTCTTCATCCAAAGGTTACATGTGAGAATGGATTTCAGTCAGTAACCATAAATTCATATATTGTTAACACCAGTGGAAAAACAAGAGTCTCTTGTGAGAGAGTTGCTTTACTATTAAAACTCTACCATAATGTATCCATATTCAAAATAAGTTAGAGGGCACTGAGCACCTAATATGTACCTCACTTTGGAGATATAACAGTCAACAAGCCAGTTTAAGTTGCTGCACTCATGGAGTTTACCTTCCAGTGAGGAGAGAAGTAGGAAGGAATGGATAAATAAAATACACAATGATAAGAGATGATGATCAGGATGCTGTGACTAGAAAAAAGGGGAGAAAGAGTAGGCTTACTGTATATAAGGAAGGGAGGCAACTCTGAAGGCTGAGCATGAGACCAAGGCCTTAAAGAAAAGGAAGAAATAGCATTTCAGGCCAGTAATTAGCAAGTTCAGATCAACGGCAAATAAGAAAGTACACTGCAGAACCCCCAAGAAGGCCAGTGTTGCTAGGCCGTGTGAGCAGGGAGTAGAATGGGATGCTACAGGATGGAGGTAAAACAGGGTTCCAATCACATAGGATCCTGAAGGCTGTGGTAAAAGGAACTGGGGATGTCATTTCAAGCATAACAGGATGAAACTAAAGGGTATTTAGAATGAAAATGATCTGATTTATATATATATATTTTTCAACGTTTATTTATTTTTGGGACAGAGAGAGACAGAGCGTGAACGGGGGAGCGGCAGAGAGAGAGGGAGACACAGAATCGGAAACAGGCTCCAGGCTCTGAGCCATCAGCCCAGAGCCCGACGCGGGGCTCGAACCCACGGACCGCGAGATCGTGACCTGGCTGAAGTCGGACGCTTAACCAACTGCGCCACCCAGGCGCCCTGATTTATATTTTTAAAACTATTAAATTTAAGCTTTATTTTGCAGCTAATGAAGAGCAATGAAAATGTTTCTGAGGAGGGTATTGGCATAAGCAATGCTTTACGAAGACTGGGTTGGCAACACTGTGCAAGGCATACTAGAAGAGGAAGAAGACATTGGAGGTTGCCATTAACAGCCAACTATCACGTAAAGTCAAAAGGCAGCAAGTGCCTGAAGTGCCCTGATAACAAAGGACTGAAAAGAAAGGATGAAAGGGAGACATACCACACAGGTGGGATGCACAGGACTTGGTTTGAATGAAAGAGAAGAGGAGGAACTGTGGGGAAGTTTTCAACCAAGACACGCGAAGTATAAAGGCAGAGGCCCAGGCAAAGGAAAGATTCAATTTTAGCCATGATACCACTTGCTTCTCATGCTACAGTTACCACTCTGCTACCTCACTGTATTATTCCAGCCCAACAACACTCTAGTTGTTTCTTACCCAAGGCTGGGCATCAGTATCATCAGACCCCAGGCCACACATCAAACCCCCTGAAGAAGGACACGGAAGTTATTTTTTAAAAATCCCACCAGTGATTCTGATGTGCAGCCAAGGCTGAAACTCACTGGCCCAAACAGAGTATAAAACCAGAATTGATTCTGTTTGTTTTTTGGGTGGAAGGTTATTTTGGTCATGTTCCTTCTGGAAGAACAACGCTAGCATCTCCTTTACTGTGGGTCAGCTGGTGATAAATTCTCTTGCTTTTTGTCTGAAAATATCTAATTCTGAAAAGAATGACAGCCTTTTCACCCCCACCCCTCAGCATATGAAAATCTCATTACACCGTCTTCTAGCCTTCATGACTTCTCTGAGAAGTCAGTAGTCAGTCTAATTGTCAAAGCCGGTACCACAGTGACAGAGGTAAGGCACTTGCTTTTGGTGTGAAACTGGATCCACTGCCATGTTCCTACCCAGCAACATATGAGTGATCCACTTCCTCGTCATCCTCACGAGCATTAACTGCTCTATTTTGGAGTCATTTTGACAGGTGTGTGGTGATATCTCATTGTGATTTTGTTTTTTGCATTTCTCTGATGACTAATGATTTGAACATCTTTTCATGTGTTTAATTTGCCATCTGTAATTCCTTTTTGTAAAATGTCTGTTCATGTCTTCCACCCATTTTCTAATTGAATTGCTTGTGGTTTTACTGTTGAGTTTTGAGACTTTTGTTCCCTTCATGTACTGTACTTTTGGTAGTAAGTCTAAGAACTCCTTGCCTAGCTCCAGTTTCTAAGGATCTTCTATTTTTTCCCAAAAGTTTTATAATTTTACATTTTATGTTTAGGTTCCTGATCCATTTTGAATTAATTTTTGTGTAAGTTGTAATGTTTAGGCTGATGTCCAAGTACACCAGCACCACTTGTTGAAATTCCTCCACTGAGTTGCTTCTGTATTTGTCAAAAATCAGTTGAGCCTATTTGCGCGGCTGTATTTCTGGAGTCTATCCTGTTTCAATCATCTATGTGTTTATGCCTCTGCCAATAACACCTGATATAATTACTGTAGCTATTATAGGAAGCCTTATGATTGAAAAGAGTGATTACTCCCACTTTACTCTTCTTTGTCAAGATGGTTATACCTATTCTAGGGCCTGGGCCTTTCCATATAAGTTTTAGGATAAGTCTATGTGTACAAAAAACCTTGCTGGGAAGTGCTTTAAACTTACAGAACAATTTGAAGAAAACTGACATCTTTCTTATGTTGAGTCTTTCACTGCATGAATACTATATGTCTTTCTGTGGATTTAGGTCTTTTTAAATTAATTTAATCAGCATTGTATTATTTTTATCATTTTTAGATTATACAGCCCTGTTTTTGTTAAGTATATAACTAAGCATTTCATTTTCTTTAGGGGTGACTATAAGTGATATTGTTTTTAATTTCAGTTCCCACATGTTCATTGTTAGTATATGGATAGGTAGTTGACTTTTGTGTGTTGATCTTTTATTTGGCAATTCTGCTGAACTTACTTATCAGTTCTAAGAGTTGTTTCCTTTTTTCTTTTCCTTTTTTTTTTGTTTGGTAGGTTCCTTGGGATTTTCTATATTGACAGTAATATCATTTGCAAATAGGGATAGTTTTATTTCTCCTTTTCAATATAGGCCTTTTATTTCTTTCTCTTGCCTTATAATAGTGGTTAAAACTTCCAGTGCTATGAAAATAAACACCCTTGCTTTGTCACTGATCAGAGGGGGAAAGCATTCAATTTTTCACCATCAGGTATGATGTTATTAGTTGTAGGTGTCTGGTAGATGCTCTGTATTAAGTTAATTCCCCTCTATTCCTAACTCACTGAGAGATTTCTGTCATAAAAGGGTACTAGATCTCCTCAAATGTTTTTAACTTGCATCAATTGATATGAAAACATGATTTGTCTTCTTTTACTTATTAAAATGGTATAGCACATTGATTTAGTATAAGCATTAAAAAAATTTTTTTAATGTTTATTTATTTTTGAGAGAGAGACAGAGTGTGAGTAGGGGAGGGGCAGAGAGAGAGGGAGACACAGAATCCAAAGCAGGCTCCAAGATCTGAGCTGTCAGCACAGGGCCTGATGTGGGGCTCAAACACATAAGTGAGATCATGATCTGAGCTGAAGTCGGATGCTCAACCAACTGAGCCAACCAGGTACCCCTAGTATAGGTATTTTAAAGTCTGAGACTTATAATGCCAGTATCTAAAATTCCTATGTGTCCGTGTTGCTGTCTTGTTGTATCTATGGATTCAATTTTGCTGTTGTGACTCTTTGTGTGCCTAGTTATTTTTATTTTGTGCCAATATTACATTTACTAAATCTTGGTAGAAATAATTTGAGGTACCAAGATGATATGAGCTTCTTCCAAGGAGGCTTCTATTAGACCTGAAGCACGAGCAATTCAGGACCATCTTAATCCAATTTCAGCAAACTAAGATGATCTGAAGCAAAGCTGCACTCCTTGTGAGGACCCGTCTACTTCAGTTCATACTTACTCTCAAGGTCCCAACCTAAAGTGAAGGGCTCCACAGGGCTTCCTCACTGGTAGCCCATGGACTCTAATTCGTATCCTCCTCGCCCCACAATGCTGTTAAAAGCACCTTGCTCCTTATTAAGTTGATTCCTCCGGAATTTGTGGACACCTTCAGCCCCAAACAATGGGTTCACCTCCCTTGGCCTCTGTCCTTACTTGGATCCTGATATGGTAAGCCTTTACTATTTTATGGGCTTTTCCATGCCTTCAGGCATGTTTGTAATATATTGTCCAGGCTTTCTCATTCTCAGGAGGAGAGTTTTTGAGTTTGCAATAGCTAGAAACAGAAGTTCCATATGACCTATTCTGAATATCTGATGAAAGTTGTGAACACACTTCCAGGAAAGCTATCCATACCAATAACCTTTTAATACAATTTCATGGAATTTGCTGACCCTCTGAAGCCCATCTATGAACTCCCAGGTTCAAAGTTCTCAAGTTAAAAAGCCAAATATAGTAAAAAGAAAAAGGAACTGCCTGCTAATCAGAGTCCACAGGTACTGACCATTTTGTGTTAGGCATTATGCTAACAGCCCTACAATCATGCTTATTTTTGCACACACTCATAGTCTCTGCAGGAAGCATGGCTTGTTGGTATGAAAGTGCTGGGCTGGCTCCTTAGGAAAACCAGTGGTGCATGGACAGGAGAACTTTCTACTGCTACCACTGCTGCTGTAACGCTGAACCCTGAGTCAACATAAAGGAGCTACTATGCAGAGGCCAGAAAACAATGTGTAAATCTGGGCACATTTTAAACTGATGGAGCCATCCATGGGGCGCCTGGGTGGCTCAGTCAGTTAAGTGTCCGACTTCAGCTCAGGTCATGATCTCACGGTTCATGAATTCAAGCCCCTCGTTGCGCTCTGTACTAACAGCTCAGAACCTGGAACCTGCTTCAGGTTCTGTGCCTCCCTCTCTTTCTGTTCCTTCTCCCACTTGCTCTCTGACTCTCTCTCTCAAAAATAAACATTAAAAAAAAAATAAATAAATAAACTGATTGGAGGCATCCAAAGAGACCTTCCTGGTAGGTGGAACAAAACAGCACAGGTTGCCATAGGACCCCAAAATTATAGTGAAGTGGCCAACAATGACCAATTTCCGGAGTCCCTAAAGGAGAGGCCAACCTCAGGAAGGTAGATGGCCTACAAGCAAAAATATAATCAGAGGTTTGAGACTCAGACCCCTAGAATGGGCACAAGGCTTCAGGCCAGATGCAATAGCCATAGCTTTGTAGGTCTAGAGATGGACTAAAGGCACCCAAAGCCGGCACTCACAGCAGTAAGACATGCTTCATGACCCAGCAGGAGCTAGGGATGATGGAATTTCTAAAACGCTACCACACTTGACTGGCATTAAATACTGTAGATATTAGGCAGAAAAGGGCTGTAGACCAGAACAGTGGTTCTCAATGGGGCCAATCAAAACCCACCTTTTTTCCCCTCCCAAATTTGTGGCTCTACTGGTATTTACTAGTCAAGGAGGATTAGAAATATGTTTTGTAACAGTGAACTGTCAGACACAACTTTCATATGTCCCACTGTACTTTCAGGTATGTAATACCTACCCTTAGAGCCTGAATTTATTTTACATATAAACACAAAGCATTTTTTGCATGTTCTGACATCCTCTTACTTCTCAAAAAATGTAACTTCCAATGTCTATCAGGGGAGGTTTTAGTGCATTTTAGTCAGAGCTTTGTCAGGAGTTGTCTGTCATTTTGGAAAATCACCCTGCAGAAGGCAAGACCACTCGTTGTATTTTCCCCACTGCCACATCACTCTCTTATATCAGTCTACGTTTGTGGTGGTTACATTCTCATATGTGTGTGTGTAGATACATACCTCAGATTATTTATTATGTCTTCTAAGGTCATGTCAAAGCACTTACATTTTGAAATGTATATTATTTCATGCATTTTATAGTAAAGGTGACATACTGTGTGGGGTTTTTTTTGTTTTTGTTTTGTTTTGCTTTGTTTTGGAAGAGTATGAATTTCACTTCAGGATAGCTAAGGAGACATTATAAAATGTCTTCTAAAAAACTGGCATTGAGTCTAAAAGTGTTGAGAATTCTGCTATGTACCACCGTCCTTAAAACAATACTTCATTCAGGCCACACTTTCAAAGTCCCCACAGTCCTTAAGATCCCTTTCCAGTGGGGTGCCTGGTTGGCTTAGTAAGTTAAGCGTCTGACTTCCTCTCTAATCATGATCTCACAGTTCATGGGTTCGAGCCTGGCATCAGGCTCTCTGCTGTCAGAGCAGAGCAGCTTCGGATCCTCTGTCTCCCTCTCTCTCTACCCCTCCCCCGCTAGCACGTGCTCTCTCCCTCTCTCAAAAATAAAATAAACATTAAAAAAAATATATCCTTTCCAGTATGTAGGGTTTTTATTTCTTTTTCTTGCCTGATAACAGTGGCTAGAACTTCCAGTGCTATGAGAAAAAAGGGGGAAAACATTCAACTTTCCACCATTAAATATGATGCTCTTAGTATAGATATCTGGTAGATGCTCTTTATCAAGTTAAGGTAATTCCCCTCTATTTTTAACTCATTGAGAAATTTTTGTAATGAATGGGTGTTAGATTTAATCAACTGCTTTTTGCTGTGTTAATGGACATAATAATGATTTACCATATGATAATATGATTTTTCCTTGTTTTTTCTTAAAATATTTTATGTTTTTTAATGCTTATTTTTGAGAAAGAGAGAGAGAGAGAGAAAGAGAGAGAGAGAGAGAGAGAGAGAGAGAGAGAGACAGAATGTGAGCAGGGGAGGGGCAGAGAGGGAGGGAGACACAGAATCTGAAGCAGGCTCCAGGCTCTAAGCTGTCAGCACAGAGGCCGATGCAGGGCTTGAACTCATAAAGTGTGAGATCATGACCTGACCCAAAGTTGGACGCTCAACTGACTGAGCCACCCAGGCTCTCCAAAAGATTTTATTTTTTAAGTAATCTCTACACCCAACATGGGGCTTGAACCTACAACCCTGAGATCAAGAGTCACATACTTCATCTACTGGGCCAGCCGGGCGCCACCCCTTCCTTTGCTTGCTACTATGCTAGATTACAGGGTCGCTGGGTCTGAGTCAGCACTAACTGATGGCAATCTGTGCCCTGGACAATATGCTCCACAGGGCAGTGCCTGGGTCAGTTTGAGTGCCACTGTGTGTTCAGCATAGCACAGGTAGGGCCTAGTGTCCATAGGCATACCATTTGGAGAATGAAGGAGGGGAAAAACACTGGTCCCTGGTTTCCATTCTAAGAATGAGCATTTATAGGGGTGCCTTGCTATGGTTCAGTGGGTAGAGCGTCTGACTTTTGATCTCAGGGTCATGAGTTTGAGCCCCACATTGGGCATGTAGCCTACTTAAAGAAAAAAGAAAAAGAAAAAAAGAATGAGCATTTACTTCCAGGTTTTGAAAGGTGCACATCCACCTTGGTACAGTGACTCTTGTTTAGATGAGATCTTTCCATATTTTACTTTCCCTGCAAAGTTTTATATTATAAGAACCTTCTATACAAGAAAATGGTCATCTATTAGGTGAAAAGTTCTCACAGCTCATATGAGCTTTCTTTTTTCCTTAGGAAACACCTGTTTTATTTTTAGGATGGTTTATACTAGTTGCCATCTATCTACTCCATGTAGTATAGCTACTGATAATAGCATTTAAAACTGTTTTTCTTTATTTTGGTATAAATCTAAAGGATAAAATCTCTTATTTCTAAATTTTCATTGTCAAATCTTCAAAATTACAGACAAATGCAAACAGATGCTATCAGAAATATCAGTGAATATTTGGTATTTGAATACCTGTGCAAATGAGTCACTATTGAGAGCTAATGTAGTACAGCGGTTAGGAATCTTAGACATTATCTCAAAGTGTGTGTCACTTTGTAAACAGTCAAAAAATGTGCATTATAAAAAATAGCCCTGTTGTTCATCCACATGACATCTTATAAAATACAAAGGAGGTGTACCCAGAAGCCAGACTGGCTGTTTCACTTTCATAGAAGCACAGTAAGATGTTTAGTGGAGTACTTTCACATACCAAATGGGGGGAAGGGGAGGAGTTCAGGCAAATTCCTTACATGTCTCATCTCATCTAAAATATGGAGATAATTTTACATGTCCTGCAGGTATCATAGGGTCGTCCTGAGAATTAAATGAGATGTGGATTTGCTTTGAAATCTACAAAACAGCAACAAAATCTAAAGTATTAATATAATTGTTATTTTTATTAGAATCTAGTAATTTCTCAAGTAACATACATGTATAATAAGCAGATCACATATAAATAGATTATTGTGTCATTTTTATAAGTTTTTACTTATTTATTTTGAGAAATAGAGCAAGTGCACAAGTGGGGAAGGTGCAGAGAGATGGAGTGAGAGAATCCCAAGCAGGCTCCATGCTGTCAGCACAGAACCCAATTCAGGGCTCAATCCCACAAACCGTGAGATCATGACCTGAGCCGAAATCAAGAGTCAGATGCTTAAGTGAGCCACCCAGGTGCCCCAAGATAACTTTTTCTTAAAACATATAACAATCTAAGGAATAAAAGGCACCTGAAGAATAAGCCTGCTTCAATCATGAATGTAATAGTCAAGTGTTCTTCTGGATTTAGACAATCAAAATGTACTCTCTAGAACAAGTACCTGAGATGATGCCAAATTGTAAAGCATAGTACTTCTCCCAACAAGAAAGCAAATCCATATAATGCAATCTAGTACTCTGTAATATAAAAATAAAATTAGTTGGGGCACCTGGGTGGCTCAGTCGGTTAAATGTCCAACTTCGGCTCAGGTCATGATCTCACAGTCCATGAGTTCAAGCCCTGTGTGCTGACAGCTCAGAGCCTGGAGCCTGTTTCAGATTCTCTGTCTCCCTCTCTCTCTGACCCTCCCCCATTCAGCTCTGTCTCTCTCTCTCTCAAAAATAAATAAACGTTAAAAAAATTTTTTAAATACAATTAGCAAAAGAGAGGTCATTTTTGAAAGCTTTAAACTTTAGTAGTATAAGTATAGTATTAAGCATTTTAGAATTGTTTGATTTGTTTCCTTTTTCAGAAAGAGGCAAATGTTAACTCTGCTAATGCATTTTTTTAAATAAGTCAAGAGGGAAAAAGCTACATATAACACATTCGTCCCCCCTGCGCTGCTAGTCTCTCATCAATTCCAGCTCAGTTAACCTCTGTGAAACTAGTACAGGAAAAATAAACTGTGCTGCTACTGTGGCTGAGACCACACAACTTTTTAATGGAACTGTTCCAAGGCTTGAAGTTCCATTTGAAAGTCACTAACAAAACCTTTGGAAATGTTAGGGAAAAAAAAAAAAAAAAACACCAAGTCAAATAACTGGAGGCCTGGCAAGCCCTAAAGCCTGTGCTTATCCACACTCACAAAATGTAATCACAGGCCCAGTCAGTTCTGTCCTTCCTTCTGCATTTTCCTTCAAAGCAATCCACTAACAAAATTGCTATTTCTGTTTTCAGTTAAAAAAAAAAAAAAAGGAGGAAAGGAAAGGAAAGGAGGAAGGAAGAAGGAACAAAGACAGATTCTATATAAATTAAATGTGGAACAAAACCACATTTATGCCACCACATAACAAGAACTACAATAGTTCTTAACTAATCCACACTGAAATCTGTTGGTTTAGCACCTAGTGATTTAAATTTGTTCCCTTTGCCTAAGAAACACCACACTCTAATACCAGTCAAGACACAGAAGGCCACCTGCTTAGACAGTTGTAGATTCCTTTTTAAATGATAGGTAATAGCAGGTTTAAAGGTTTCCAAGTTTAAAAAGATTTCCAGAAACCAAGTCCCTTAATATACTCCAAACCTCAGATTAGCGATGTTGCATTGCTTTCTATAAGATACACACCTACATTCTGCTTAAAGAAGCATTTGCAGCTGCACTATGTAATACAGAAGACAGATGGCTCTTGACTACTATAATCTTGGAAGAAAACTGAAAAAATTAATTAGATATTTGGCAG
The DNA here is from genome assembly GCF_014898765.1 of Herpailurus yagouaroundi. NCBI lineage: Eukaryota > Metazoa > Chordata > Mammalia > Carnivora > Felidae > Herpailurus > Herpailurus yagouaroundi. Next base: position 2,345,992 of record NW_024412432.1, on the reverse strand, counting down.
AACTCAATAAACAGCATAGTAAGCTCATTATCATGCAAATCACCTAAAATGCCACATATACAAAATTGCTGTATTAAGCTCAGAGAAAGAGGAAAACTTCCTCCCCAACCATGTGACTGGAGACTCAATGGAAGACTTCAGGGGTGCTGCTGGCTATGAGGAGAATTGGGGAAATCTACCCAGCAGAAGTGGGGATTTCTGAGCACAGAGGACAGGGGGTTAATTGGAGAAAGGCTGGTCTGAAGAAAGAGCCAGCTCTCCCGGTATGGGTCAGAAGTTTCACAACTTCCTACACAAATAGTAAATCCACACTGCCATAATTTTCCAAGGCATAGTCTGTTTCTGGAAGATACTTGGAAGATAAGCAATCACTTGTTCTAAAGATTTATGGCAATTCTAAATAGAGGCAATGGAACCATGCGAAATCTTATCTATCTCCATTTTCAATACAGAAGTTTGCTCCATGGGGCAGTTAGCCCCTCCCAAGTCAAAAGTAATCACATTCTAAAGGATTCATTTACAAAGCAAGATAAACTAAAAATAGAAGGTTTAAAGTAAGAATAAAAGCAAAAATAATGGCTATTTTGCCAGTTACTTACTTTCTTTTTCTTTTACATCCCTAAACTGGAAATCAATAGAAAAATTTTTAAAAATTTAGGTAACTGAGACAAATGTGGTTAGAAATATCCCAACTACATCTAAGACTGATGTATTCTACACTTATTTCAATTGCTATAGATTCTATGATTGCCAAAGAATTGTCATGAAAGATGGCAATCTATGTTTGTTAAAATAAAAGCCACGTATTAAAATACAAATGGGTACAGATGACATCAAACTAGAATGAATTATCCATTAAATAAGTGAAAGGGATCATAACTATGTTACCTATAGCTCCTTCTTAAATTTATAAGAGGACGCTGGAAGTTTTACTTGATAGACATTTCATTTATAAAAAGACACATCATGAAAATGTCCTAAAAGTGTAAAGTGGACAGTTAATACCTCATGGCTATGGGCTAATTTCATATGCTTTACAGGCTCACTTGGATCAGACTCTCAGAAAAACCAACAGAGTATTAATTTGAGAACCACACCAATAGTCTCAATATCTATAATAGCAGTTCTTAAATTTTTTGGTCCTATGATCCCCAAAGAGATTTGTTTACATAGGTTTTATCTATTAATATTTACCCTATTGGAAAATAAATCTCAGAAATATTTACAATGTTATCTATTCATTAGAGATAATAAAACCCTTTACATGTAACAATATTGTTTATGGAAATACTATATTTTCCAAAACAAAATAATTCTGAGTAGAGTGACACAGTTTCACATTTTTTGCAAATCTTTTTAATGTCTAGCTTAAAGACAACACCTGTATTCTCATATCTGCTGCCGCATTCAATCTGTTGTGATACATTCCTTTGGCTCAATATTTGAAAAAAATTCAGCATCACAAAGATACATAGCTAGAAAAGGACTGATATGGCAGATCTCTTAGAGACCAAAGCATCATTGGACCACACTTTGAGAGACACTAATCAATAACACAAAACACAATGATGAATACTTACACTTATGGTGGAGTAAGGGTAATACAGAACTGCAAACATCACTGGGAGCATATTAAACACCATGTTGTACTATGTCAGTATGTTCTTTATAGACCAAAGACCAGGAAAGGAAATTAATTTCAAGAATAGTAATCTAAATTCATGTAATATATTCACTTTAATTTCATTCAAGAAACCCCAAAAAGTATAGAGTACATCCAGTCTTTTAGTCTTCATATTACTTCTGTCTCTCATATTGCTAAGCATCTTTTTTATGAAAGGCATTCAAGGGGTACATCTATATATACCCATGAATCTCTGCTATGAGGACATTATCAGCTTAATTACATACTGGTAACTAGGGAAATGTTCTGAAAGCACATCTATGACTAGAAACCTGCTGAACCTTCATTGGGTCTCAAACAGGCCACTCCATGGGAACCACAACATGTGCCTGAAATGAGGCATTAAGAACTCTACAGCACATTTTCTGTGGAGGAGGGTTTACCCTGGTGTCCTAAGGCAAATTCTGAGACCCATCAGGAAGCTCAGGGAAAGGGAGACTGAACACTCAGTCTTAAGTATATGTTAACCAGTACTATTAAAATAAAAAATGTCAACATCCCTGCTTTTGATATGGTTACTAAGCTCCAAATGGTAATTTCTCAAACCAAAACCAACCTGCCTCACCCGTACTCCATTTAAAATTAAATGTAATCCTTCAATTTATAGATGAAAGACAATTCCAAAAGAAAGTTAAATTCAGCATCGTTAACTTGTCCCAGTTGCACCCAGACTCTCAAGTTCCAATCCCCTCTGCCAGAGGGTCCCACATCAAACACAGGATGGCTCCCCATATACAGACAGTAACGTACCACAGAACAAAGGGTGCCCAAAATAGCTTCAAAATACCAAAGGGGATTAGCCAGCAATTTTTTTCTTAAATTAAGCCGTGGTGATCTAAAGCTTGGCTAGTGGCATCAGAACAGAGAATAAGATTAGCTTTATCATAAATGAAAATGACTGAAGTATTTTGTAAGTGCTTTCATGAAAAACAATTAAATTCTCCAAAAAACTACTATAGCAATGGATTTTTTACAGGCATGACTTTAAAAGGAAGATATTCCTTCTAAAGTGTATAATCATTCTGCTTTCTCTTTAAGCTGGTTTTGACAATGTCATTAACAATTGTAATTGTAGGCAACTTATTTATAATCAGTTTATGGAAAAAAGTACAGTATAATATGACTTTATTAGGGACTGTATCTTATGAAATACAATTGCAAACTATTTTCTGGTTTTTTAAAAATCTCCTTTATATTACTTAATTATGTATGCTAATATAAAATAGTATAAAGTATTGTTTTATAAAAAACAAATTGAAGACTAGGAACAGCTGTTTATAATTTTAAGCCATAAGACATTATCCCCTTAAGGAAATCAATAGGGGTGAGGAGGTAAGGGTATACATTTGTAATATTAACTGGTCTCCTATTAACGTATCTATTTTTCCAAGGCTTTCTTTTAAAAATCACTCTTTTAGGAAGAAAATGTTAAAGCTTCATATAATACATTACCATTTATACACTTTATCATTAAAAATAACTCTTCCCCAGGAAAACTGACCAAAGCTTTAATAAACTCCTAATTCTCATGGACAAAAACTAATGACTTTGCATTTCCATCACTTGCTTCTTTTGTTAGTAATTCATAAACACTAAAAGCTAGGGTAATAAAAGCTTATAAAAGGGGAAAACGGATTACTAAATATCAAAACAGGCCAGCAAGGACAACATGTTTTAATAAGGAAGAAAAAACTTTGCAAATGATTCCGATTTTCATTCAAACAAACATCAAAGGAAACAAGGGAAAGACATTGAATGTTTTAAAAATAAAATAATGAAATAAACTGATTAAATTCATTTACCAAGGCTTTCTAGTAGAAGTTGCTAACTTGTAATGATCACCATATCCTACAGGTCATTTTCAGCTTTTGTGCTGAAAGAAAATTTTGAAGTGTAAAACATAATTTTGAAAAAAAATATTTAAGTCACTGGACAAGGAAAGCAATAGCATCTGCTTCCTCTGATAAAAGCAAACAATTTAAGCAACAAACATTTAGAGGAGGAGTCTAGAAAAGGAGAAGAGAGAGGAAAAAGCAAGCTAAAAAGAAATGCTATCCTCTCTCAAAAAGAAAATCCTGAAAAGCCTGTGGAATGCTGTTTACTTGAGCTCTGCCTCACAACCCCTCTCGAAAGGGGACTGGGCTGCCTGAAAGGTCTGCGGACCGTGACCACCCACACTATGGGAAGCACCGTGATTAAGGAGAGTGCTGTACTCCAGTATCTGCCAGAACAGCCTGCGCCATGTTGTAGTTATTAAGTTTGCAGTCTTTTTATAATCTGTTGCATGTGTTGTGGCAAGTCCCCTACATTGTCTAACAAGAAAACCACTGAACATGAATAGCAAGCTATTTTTAATGTGCACAAACGGCTAGAAAACTGGATACTTTTAATATTACAATTTCAACTTTCACAAAAATGGTTCAACTAACCATACATCTAACACTACCATGAAAACAGATGTGCCACGCCAAATTCCCTTTCAATCCTCTTAAAGAAGATAAACAGCCCAAGTTAAATTCCTTAATAAGTAGCTAAGATGTAGGTTAAACATATACTAAGGAACAACTTATCCTTACTTCTGTCCAATGATTAAACACACAAAAGAATACTAAGGGATACAGGTATAAAACTCTATGTACCCCAAACTTTTGTTTTCTATCAAAAATTTGCTTTCCTTTCTGTGTAACTGTGTTTACGACAGTAATACGGCTTTAAACACATGCTTTTCGAGGAGTGTTATTCCCAGGTGGTGCTTAAATATCAGTCAGGACACCCAAGAACAGGCATTCAGAAAAGGATGGGAGCACACCCAAATCCTGGCTCACCAACCTACCTGAGCCCACCCTCCCGCCCTCGCTGAAGGAGCTGTCACCTAGGAATGGCAGGTCTTCTCTGTAGGAGTAAGGCAATACAAAGTTTTTCCTAAAAGTCTTTTTTTAAAAAGGACAAGTCGGCTCCACCAGAAACTGGCAGGTAGGCCTGCCCCAAAGGCGGGTAAGACCTCCAAACCTCCACCTAAACTCATCTACGTCAGGGCCCTGGCCCTTGGAAGGAAGGGGTGTGTGAGTGAGCTCACACAGAGAGCTAGTGGTGGCTTCCATCACTAAAAAGGAAAGAAACCAAGAAGAATTAAAGAAAACAAAACAACCATAAGAATTTTTTTAAAGATCCTTTCTAGAAGCATAAAATCAAAACAACCAAAAAATTGTGACCCATCTCTGTAACGTTCCTGCCAAGACAAGCCTTTCATCTGGAAGACAGATGACAGTCTCCCTCTTCCTAGTGATCAAAGTCCTTGAAGATTATTTGCATAGGTTAAGCAAGGAATGAGGATCCTTCTTTCCCAAACATACCTCAGAAAGCCATAAAATCTCCCAAAAACCACAAGCCCGAGACTGAGAAAACCAACTTTGAACTGTGCTGGCCTCCAGGAGCCTTAACATTTCCATCTCTCTCCTGGACATATGCTCCCGTGGATTGCAGATGGCTCCATTACTCAGTGCTGGGGCAGGGACAAGAAGGGATGGTCCCAAGTATCTCTTTCACAGTGTTACAACCTTCCCCTACTTACTTCATTATATGCTTTATCTTTGGCAAAATGCTACAAAGTAAAAAATGACACAAAGCTGTGTGAGCTATGCATTGACCTTAACAACCATAAAGCAGTTTATGCTTAGAGGCTTAATGTAACAAAATTTACCCTGTTCCAATGAATGGAGAAAAAAATATACATATATATGTTCATAAAATTATGCACTTGAGTTAAATGCCTCAGGCTGATTCACAGTTCCTTTTCAATATTATTTTACAACTTTACTAATAGATTAGACTACATTTATAAGTAGGACACAAACAGCTCTGATTGCAGTCAGGCTCTTCGTCTCCACCTTCTACTAAACTTTTCAGGGAAGAGGGAAGGGATTCAGAGAGGAGTAAAGCATTAAACTCTTTAAATGACTCGTGCTAACCCACAAGCATTTTAAGATAAAAATCATCCATATATATTCTTTACTACATGCCTTCTAATATGGAAGCTGTTTTTTTTCCTTTTGATAAATCTGATACAATTTCAAATTTAAGAAGTTTGCAATAGAGCCACTGGTCTTGGGCTCATAAAGTTATTGTTCCCACCTACTTAGCTTAAAAAATAAAAATAAAATGGGGGGGGGGCACCTGGATGGCTCTGTCTGTTAAGCATCTGACTCTTGATTTCAGCTCAGGACATGATCTTATAGTTTCAGGAGTTCAAGCCCTGCATGGACTCTGTGCTGACAGTGTGGAGCCTGCTTGAGATTCTCCCTCTTTCTCTGCCCCTCCCCCCACTTGCACTCTGTCTCTCAAAATAAATAAACTTAAAAAAATTTTTTTAAATAAATAAAATGGGGATTAGAGCTTATGCATACTTTAAATTTGTCATTTATACACATTATACAGAATACACTAAAATCCATACATATCTCCTGAATTTTAAAGTGCCTGATTTATAGACACAGAGATAAAAGATTAAAGTGTATTATGAGCCTTTAAGTGTTTTCTTGAATTATATACTGGCTTCAGTATAAACTATAACATAAATAATACCTGCTACATTTGCAAATTGTTTACTTTTTAAACAAGTACTGCCCCCCAAAAAACCGCACCTGTACACTTAAATCTGGAGGTGATACTGGTGGCATTATCATCATTATCATCATCATCTCATCATCATTACTGTTGTTGTTGTTTCATAGATAAGAAAGCTACTCAAGTTGCCCTTGTGACTGACTTGTGAGCACCAAGTTTGTGGCAGGTATGTGTGTACATGCACACATGTGTCCTATTCCCTTGGAGTCTATAATACGTTTCTTTTTTTTTTTTTAATTTTTTTTTTTTAACGTTTATTTATTCTTGAGACAGAGAGAGACAGAGCATGAACGGGGGAGGGGCAGAGAGAGAGGGAGACACAGAATCGGAAGCAGGCTCCAGGCTCTGAGCCGTCAGCACAGAGCCTGAAGCGGGAGAATCAGAGAGACGGCAGTCTGAGAAGGACTTGTTGGCTCTGAAGGTGCAAGAAGGGGCCATAAGCCAAAGAAAGTAGGGTAGCCTTTAGAAGGTAGAAAAGGCAAGGAAATGGAGTCTTTCCTAGAGCCTGCAAAAGAAACATAGCTCTGCCCACACCTGAATTTAGTCCAGCAGGACTTACCTGGATTTCTGAACTGCAAGATGAAAATGTATCATTTAAGCCACTAAATTTGCAGTAATTTGCTAAAGAAGCAATAGGAAACTACTATGTAGCTCATTTGCACCAGGGCCAAGATTCAAGTCCACAGCTTCAGACTTGGTACTTACCATGTCCCTTGGCATATAAATTATTGTTTTCTACCTCTAAATGTCAATGCATTTAAAACTTAAAAAAAAAAAATGTATGTTTATTTATTTTTGAGAGACAGAGTATGAGACGGGGAGGGGCAGAGAGAGAGAGGAGACACAGAATCCGAAGCAGGCTCCAGGCTCTGACCTGTCAGTGCAGAGCTGGACATGGGGCTCGAACCCACAAACCATGAGATTATGACCTGAGCCAAAGTCAGACACTTGACTTACTGAGCCACCCAGGCACCGCTAAGTGTCAATGCATTTAAAATTACTTAAGTATGAATAAAAGACCTTAATGGGATCATACTTCACCTATCTGAAACTTAGCTAACTATTAACAACTTCCACCAACACAGCTCAGTACTAGATGTATTCAAGAGATAACAAGTCCAAATGTTAGGATATTCCTGAGAGCCTTTTGAGTCTTTATTCAGTGTCATTACATATAACTGCAAACTACTTAGTTCTTACTATGTTTAGATCAGATCTAAAGCAGCATATTGGAAACAGAATAATGCATTCTACAGGCAAGCACCATGACATTAGGAATGGCAGCTAATGAGATAACCATAAAAAAAGGAAAAAAGAAATACCCATGTATGAATTAAAACAAAATAAAATGCCTTATCTGTTGGGAGCAGTACCCATTTCAGTAAATGCACCTCCACTTAAAATTTTGGGAGTCGGGGCACCTGGGTGGCTCAGTGAGTTAAGCATCCAACTCTTGGTTTTGGCTCAGGTCATGATCTCACAGTCTTGTGAGTTTGAGCCCCAAGTCTGGCTCTGTGCTGGCGGTGCAGAGCCTGCTTGGGATACTCTCTCTCCCAACCTCTGCTTGGGATTCTCTCTCTTCTGCTCTCTGCCCCTCCCCCCACTCCCACTATTTCTCTCTCTCTCTCTCTCTCAAATAAATAAAACTTTTTAAAAAATTCTGGGAGTCATCCTTGATGTTCCCTCTTCTTCACCCTGCTCCCACTTTTGTGAAATGAAATGTCAACACCTGTTGATTATATTTCCAAAATGAATCTGAAATACACCTGCTTCCCTCCATCACTTAACAACCATTCTGGTTCAAGCCCCTATAATCCTTTGCCTAGAATACTGCAACAACTTACTTCCACTCTGATCTGCTCCCACAGGCAGCCAGCTGAAGATTACAACCTGAAATTTCTGTTTCTAGACATGTACTTAAAGAAACTCTAACTCAGGAGGCCTGTACAGACATACTCAGAGCTAACTGTGGGTTACAGCAAAAACCTAGAAATAAGGAAAATACTATACAGCAGTGAAAATGAAGGCTATAGCTTGATGTACACCAGTACAGATGAATCTCAAAAAACAAAAATGAAAAAACACTGAGCAAAACTAGTGGAAGAATACATGTCATTATATTTACATAAAATTAAAAAAGCATGAAAAATTATATGTTCTTTATGACTCAATATGTAGTCAAATTATGTTTTATAAAGCAAGGCAATCATAAAAAGAAAATTCAAGGTAAGAGATAATGGGAGTTGAATTGTATGGATGACTTTGAACATAATAATATTCTTTTGCTAATGCTGAATGGCAGAGACAAGTATTCATTATTCTTTAAATTCTACAATGTACATGTTAAAAAAAAACAAGGGATGTTCCAATTAAAATGGTGAAAAAAATTCTGAGCTTTAAAGGAATAAATCTTAATCTAATCAGAAACTTAGTACGACAATTACAACAATGAAAGAATAACTCACATTTGTTGAGCACTTAACATCAAGCATTGCTCTTAAAACTTTACACACATACACTCACCATATATAATAATTTAATCCTCCTAACAATATTATAAGGTAGCAAAATTGTTTTTGCATGCAGATGGGAAATTGTATTTCTGAGAAGTTCTGTGCCTTGTCTCAGGTAATACCAAACTATTAAGTGGTAGATCCAGGATTTAAACCCAGGGAGTCTGTTGCAGAGTGCCTGTGCATAATCATTCCGCATTACACAGTCGCAAAACGTTGTAATTCCTGTTTGATCTGATCTAGAGGCCCAACAATTTTTTTTTTTTTTAATTTTACAACCTTAAGGAAGGACAATGATTACAGAACAAAAACAAAGACTCTTAAAGTATTTCCTGGACATTCTGTAAACTCTTACAATTCATATGCTAATGAACAGGTTACAATAGAGCTTTGTAACCTGAAAATGTTAACTACACAGACAGCAAGTAGCATATTAATACATACGCTAATCTGTAAAACTGACTTGTCAATTTCCTAAACTCTTACAAATTTGTTCAAGGTTTTTAAAGTACTCCAGTTATCTTCCGTACTTCTAATCCTAGGCAGCTATTGCATTTATTCTCTTCCTGGACAGGAAACTGGACAAAATGTTTTCAGACATTTGACAAGAGGAAGCACCAGGCTGCCTGATCCCTGAAAGTAGAAAAACCAATGAGGTAAGTCCTATGATTGGCTGGCTTTCTGCCTGGATGCACTTTCTGAAGCATGGAGCAGGGAGAGCCATTTCAAGCAGAGCACAGAAGCCTCACTAAGTTAAGGAGACTGATAATGGACTTTGCCCTAAAATTCCAGCTGCCTTTGTGTTTCCAAAGAAGGGAGCCAGACAGAGAAAAACCTCCAGAAATCAACATGGAAGTTGTACCTTTGGTTGAACAATAATTCATGTATATACAGGTGAAAATCCATAAGGGCAAACAAAAAACTGCCAGGGAGTGATAATGATAGGGAAAAATTATGTTATAAGGTGGCTGACAGGACTGATCAGGGGATTCCAGTCCCCGCCCAAAGACTCCCCCTTCCAGGTTCTTCTTCCTACCCCGCTTGCCCAGCGCACGCCAAACTACTACTAATATGGAAGTCACAGACTATAAATTGTCCCCCATGCTCGAGTTCGGAACTCAGACCTTTGGAGAGTGATCTCCTATGAGACCGCCAGTGTGAAATAAACCTCCTGCCTTCCAAGATCTCTGAGTGCCCCTGGGTTCTTCCACCAGGTGATCCAAACCAGGTTCCATAACAAAAAGATAAACAATTCCCAGATATCACACAAGACTGGGAGACATTGGAATTCTGTGTTCAGGCAATCATTAGACACTCAGAAAGGGTCACATCTTAATAGTAGGCTAAAATTAGCCCTGGAGGAAGGCTACTACAGATCCGCCGCAATACAGTTTAAATAAAATGAAGCCTGGGAAGGATTGACCTAATCTTCAAGGAACATAAATGTCTGTCAAAACAAAACTAAACTAAACTAAAAAGAAGACAACATAATCAAAACATGCAACAATGTAACATTCACAATATCTGGCATCAAATAAGAGGTTACTAGATATGCCTAGAAGCAACAAAGTATGACACATAACCAAGAAGAAAATCAGTCTAAATAAAGAGGTTGAAAATGCAGAGATGATGCAATTAGCAAGCAAAGACCTTAGCAGGTATTTGCATATATTACAATTATAGATGTTAAAGAAAATTATGAACATCATAAAGGGAGAAATGGGTGGTTAAAAAACACAGGCATACCAGGACGCCTGACTGGCTCAGTCAAGTAGAGCATGCAACTCTCAATGTTGGGGTAGTGAGTTTGAGCCCCACATTGGGCACAGAGCTTACTTTAAAAACAACAACAACAAAACCACAGACATATCTTGGAGATATTGTGGGTTTGGTTCCAGACCAGTGCAATAAAGAAAATACCACAATATAGTGTGTCAAATTAATTTTCTGATTTCCAAGTGCCTATAAAAATTATGTTTATACTATGCTGTAGTCTATTAAATGTGCAATACCATTATGTCTAAAAAAATAATGTACATACCTTAATTTTAAAACACCTTATTGCCAAAAAATGCTAACCACCATCTGAGTTTTCACCAAGCTGGAATCTTTTTGCTAGTGCAAGGTTTTGCCTTGATGATGTTGACGGCTGCTGACTGATCAGGGTGGCAGATGCGGAAGGCAGGGGTGGCTATTCCAATTTCTTAAAAGAGACAGCAATAAAGTTTGTCGCATCAACGGACTATTGATTTCATGAACAATTTCTCTGTAGCATGTGATGCTGCTTGATAGCATTTTGCCCACAGAAGAATTTTCAAAATTGGAGTCAATCCTCTGCTTTATCAAGCAAGTTTATATAATATTCAAAATCCTTTGTGGTCACTTCAACAATCTTCACAGCATGTTCACCAGGAGCAGATTAGATCTCAAGAAACGACTTTCTTTGCTCCCCCTCTGTAAGGTGCACCCCCTCTTCCCTTCAAATTTTATCATGAAATTGCAGCCATTCAGTCACATCTTCAGACTCCACTTAAAAAAAATTTTTTTTGATGTTTATTTGTTTTTGAGAGAGAGAGACAGAGCCAAGTGGGGAGGGAGGGGCAGAGAGAGAGGGAGACACAGAATCTGAAGCAGGCTCCAGGCTCTGAGCTGTCAGCACAGAGCCTGACGCAGGGCTTGAACTCACAAACTGCGAGATCATGACCTGAGCCAAAGTCACACACATAACCAACTGAGCCACCCAGGCCCCCCTTCATCCTCCACTTCTAATTCTAGTTCTCTTGCTACTTCTATCACATCTGTTGTTAATTCCTCCACTGAAGGCCTGAACCCCTCAAAATCATCCATGAGGGTTGGAATCAACTTCTTCCAAATTCCTGTTAATGTTGATATTTTGATCTCTTCTCATAAATCATGAATATTCGTAATGACATCTAGAATGGTGAATTCTTTCCAGAAGGTTTTCAATGGACTTCGCCCAGATCCATCTGAGGAAGACTTGAAAATTGGAATTACTCCTTGATCCATGGCTACAGAATGGATATTATGTTAGCAGGCATTAAGAAAAAACATTAATCTCACTGTACATCTCCATCAGGGCTCTTGGGTGAACAGGTGCATTTTTAATGATCAGTAATATTTTGAAAGGATTTTTTTTCCTAAGGAGTAGTTCTCAACAGTGGGCTTAAAATATTTAGTAAACCATACTATAAACAGATGTGCTATCACCAGGCTTTGTTGTTCCATTTAGAGCACAGAGTAGATTTAGCATAATTCTTAAGGGCTTATGACTTTTTTGGAATGCTAAATGAGCATTGGCTTCAACTTCAAGTCACCAGCTGCCCTTAACAAGAGTTTCAAGCCTGTCCTTTGAAGCCAGGACTTCTCTCTAGTTATGAAAGTCCTAGATAACATTTGCATCCAATAGAAAGCCGTTCTGTCTACACTGAAAATCTGTTAAATGTAGCTACCTTCGATATTTTATCTTTGCTGGATCTTCTAGATAACTTGCTGCAGCTTCTGTATCAGCCCTTGCTGCTTTAGCTTATACTTTTAAGTTATGGCTATGGCATCTTTCTTTAAACCTCACGAACCAACCAACCTCTGTTAGTTTCAAACTTTCCTCCTTTTGCTTCCTCACCTCTCTCAGCCTTCATAGAATTAAAGAGAGTTAGGGCCTTCCTTGCTCGGTATTGGGCTTTGGCTTAAGGAAATGTTGTGGCTAGTTTGATCTTCTATCCAGACCAGTAAAACTTTCTCCATATCAACAATAAGGCTGTTTCACTTTCTTATCATTTGTGTGTTGGTCACTGGACTGGCACTTTTAATTTCCTTCAACAATTTTTACCTTGCATTCACAACTTGGCTAACTGTCCGGTGCAAAAGGCATAGCTCTTGGTTTATCTCAGGTTTTGACATGTTTTCCTCACTAAGCTTAATCATTTCTGGGTTTTGATTTAAAGTGAAAGACCTGTGACTCTTCACTTGCACACTTACAAGCCTGTAAGTAGGGTTATTAACTGGCCTAATTTCAATATTGTTGTGTTGTTGGGAGGTCTAAGGTGAGGAGGAAAGATAAGGAACGGCTGGTTAGCGGAGCACCAGCACCAGTGGAAGTTCAGTATATTATATGGGCATGGTTCAGGGAGACCCCAAACAATTACAATAGTAACATCAAAGGTTAATGATCACAGATCTCCATAACAAATACAGTAACAATGAAAATGTATAAAATCTTGCAAGAATTACCAAATGTGGCCCAAAAAACCCACAAAGTAAGCAAATATTACTGAAAAAATGGTGCTGATAGACTTGTTTGATGCAGAGTTGCCACAAACCTTTAATTTGTTTTTTTTTAAATGCAGTATCTGTGAAGCATAACAAAGCAAAATGCAGCAAAATGAGGTATTCTTGTAACCAAACTGAACTTCTAGAGCTTCAATACCTGAACTGAAAAATACACTGAATTGAATTAAAGCAGATTAAATATTGCAAAAGGGAGATCACTAAACTAAAAGACACAGCAACTGGAACTATCCAAAATGAAGCAGACACAGAGAGAAGATAGGATAACTCATGACAAGAATCTCAATGACCTTTGGGAAAATATCAAGTACATTAATGTATAATGTATCTAGAGTCCTAGAAAAGAAGGAAAAGATACAGTAAGCATTTAAAGAAATGATGGCTGAACTTCTTTCAAATTTGATAAAAACTATAAATGCACAAATACAGGAAGCTCAAAACATCCCAACTAGGATAAACACAAAGAAAACCATACCATGATACATCATAATAAATTTTCTGAAAACCTGTGATAAAAAAAAAATCTTAAAAGCAGCCAGGAGAGAAAAAGACACAGATAAACAAAAAGATAAGAATGTCAATAGCTTTCTCAGAAACTATGCAAGACAGAAGTCAATCAAATTACATCTTTAAAATAAAAGGACAAACAACCTACCAAAACAGAATTGTATATTCAGTGAAAATGTCATTCAAGAATGAAAATGAAATGACATCTTTTTCAGACAAACAAAAATGGAGAGAATTCTCAATAGCAGACATATGCTCCAAGCAACATTAAGTTTTTCAAAAAAAAAAATGTTATCAAATGAAAATGAGCATCTACACAAAGAAACAGAGTGCTGAAAACGGCAAATATGTGTATTAATAGAAAAGATTTTTTTTTAAGTTTATTTACTTATTTTGAGAGAGAGAGAGACAGAGCACACACACAGGAGGGGCAGAGAGAGAGGGAGAGAGAGAATCCCAAGCAGGCTCCTCACTGTCAGTGTAGAGCCCGATGTGGGGCTCAAACTCAGTAACTGTGAGATCATGACCTAAGCGGAAATCAAGAGTCAGGTTGCTTAACCGACTGAACCACCCAGGCACTCCTAAAAGATTTTTTCTTTACTTTTCACTTTTGTTAAAAAAATAATTGACTGCTTAAAGCAAAATGAATGACAATGTATTCTGGGTTCATAAAATTTTCATAAGTAAAATCTACCATAACAACCAACAAAATCTAGAAGAAATGGATGTAAATTGCTGTAAGGTTCTAATATACACATATATACTATATGTATATATTATACTTTCAAATAAAATAAATACTTATATGATACAAAATATTATAAATCCTGGAGCTGTGCTGCCCAATACAGTAGCTACTAGCCACCTGTAGCAAATTGAAACTTAAAACATGACTTGTCTGAATTGAGATTTGTTACAAATAAGTTACATTCTGAATTTTCATGAATTAGTATAGAGAAAAAAATGAAATATCTTGTTTGTAAATATTGATTACATGTTGAAATAATAATCTGGTTGTATTATGTTAAATATAATATTTTTATAATTAATTTCATCTCTAATTAATTTTTAATGTGGCTATTGAAAAATTAAATTTACATAGAGAGTACATAATTGTGATTCACATTATATTTCTAATAAACAGTGCTGTGTTAGAGCAATCACAAGATAAAATAAAAAGGTATAGCCATTAAGCTAATAGTAGAGATAAAATGGAATAGCAAAAATAATATTTTTTAAAGTTAGGAGTATAGGAAAAAGTGATGAAGATCAAATGAGAAAAAGAGAAAACAAGAAGCAAGATACTAGACATGGCAGTCTTCAAACACAGCCCTAAACATCTTTGATACTCTTCACGTTGAGAAGTGGCGTTTCTGTCTTCTTCCCTCGAATCTGGTAGGGGCTTGTACCTGCTACTAAGAGATTGAAGTGAAAGTGCCATTCTGTGATTTTTGAGAGGAAGTTACAGAGAACAGGCAGCTTCTACATGGTTCTTTTGGAGATATTTTCTTGAAACCCAGTCACCATGCTGTGCGGAAGCCAAGATGCCCTACACAGTGGCTGTGTGTAGATGGTTTCCAGCCAATAGCCCCAGTTGAGTACTAGCTAACAGCCATCATCAACCACCATTAATTAACAGGGTAAGCTTTGAGATGATTCCACCCCAAGTCATTCAACTCAGTTACTAGCAGCATTCAAATCTCCCCACCTGAGGCCCCTGACATTGAGAAGTGGAGAAAGCCATCCCCACTGTGTCCTCTCTGAGTTCCTGACTGATAGAAAACAAAAAGGAATTAAAATGATTACTATTTTTTGCTATTAATTTTGGGATGGTTTGGGACTTAACAACAACAACAAATACAAAAGATTTAAGCCCAGCACACCAATAATCAGGAGAAATATTTAAACATTCCATGAAAAGGCAGCAATTGTCAGACTGGATAAAAACCAAGAACCAACTATATGTTACCTACAAAAACCCCACTTTATAAAGGCACAAATAGGCTAAAAATAATATGATGGAAAAGGATATACCATGCAAACACCAATCAAAAGAAACAAAGTGTGTTTTCTGTTTTTCTCTCTAAAATCAAAGTATACTTCAGAACAAAAATTATTACCAGAAAAAAGACATTTCATTATAATAAAAAGGTTGATTCATCAAAGATGTCACAATTCTAAATGTGCTTACACCCAATCACAAAGCTTCAAAATAAATGAAACCAAAAAAATGACAAACCTGAAAATAGAAATAACTCACAACTGTAACTGGAGACTTCAACATCATCTCTTAGTAACTGGCAGAAAACAGAAAATCAGTAAGGCTACAAAATATTTGAATAACAGTGTCATTGGGAGACAATGCTCCTTAAGTCTCTTGCATCTCTGCACATTTTGTAAGCCAAAGCAGTGACTGCCTTTGTGCTATACAATCTTTTCAAGGAAGCAAACAGCTTTGGAAGAAAAGAGGTAGGGTCTTAATCAGAAGCAAAGGGCAGGTTTGTTTACTCCTAAAATAATATCTCCCTCCAGGGTAAAAGGAAGTTTATGCGCAGCCTATTACAGAAGATTTCACTACTCCAAGCTGAAGGTTTCTCAGCTGTGACTCATATCCATATATATGAACAGTATGTACCTGGAACTCTGCATCCCCCACATCAGAGAACACAGGGGACAAAGAGAAAAGACACATACATCAAAGTCATACTCTTTGTTAGGAGTAATATAGCCCTTTGTTTCTACCAACAGTCATTAAAAAGTGACAGACTGGGGCGCCTAGGTGGCTCAGTCGACTGAGCATCTGACGACTTCAGCTCAAGTCATGATCTCGCAGTTTGTGGGTTTGAGCCCCGTGTCGAGGCTCTGTGCTGACAGTTCAGAGCCTGGAGCCTGCTTCTGATTCTGTGTCTCTTCCCTCTCTCTCTGTCCTCCTCTGCTCATGCTGTCTCTATCTCTTAAGAATAAACAGACATTAAAAAAATTTTTTTTTAAAAAGTGACAGACTAACTTCTTAGGATTCAAGGAGGAAAACAAATCTCAGACTTTCACAGTCTTCAACAACTATCAACCACCTTGACCCAACTGACATCTACAGAATACTCCATCCAATGTTACTATGAACTTTACATAGAAGTAACCACAACACACCAAATTCAGAACCATAAAACACATCCCAGAGCATTAAAAATAACTAAAATAATACCAATATCTTCTCAGACACAACAGAATTAAATTATATATTACTAAAAGAAAGAAATCTGGGGGCGCCTGCGTGGCTCAGTTAGTTAAGCATTCAACTTCAGCTCAGGTCATGATCTCATGGTTCATGGCTTTGAG
Source organism: Herpailurus yagouaroundi (assembly GCF_014898765.1). NCBI lineage: Eukaryota > Metazoa > Chordata > Mammalia > Carnivora > Felidae > Herpailurus > Herpailurus yagouaroundi. The sequence continues at coordinate 2,329,024 of NW_024412432.1, read as the reverse complement.
CCCCGCAATGGGTTCTGTGCTGACAGCTCAGAGCCTGAAGCCTACTTCGGATTCTGTGTCGCCCTTCCTCCCTGCCCCTGCCCTACTCACACACACTCTATCTCTCTCTTAAATAAAGTTTAAGAAACTTTTTTAAAAAGAAAGAAATCTGAAATATCCGCATATATTTGCAAATTAAACAAAACATTTCAAAATAACCAGAGTCAAGGAAAGTTATGAGAGAAAATTAGTACATATTTTGAGGAAAATTAAAATGAAAACACAATGCCCCCAAACTCAAGAGATGTAAAGCAGTGATTACAGGGTAATTTATAGCTTTAAGATTTAGGTTTCAAATGAAGAAAGGTCCCATTTAAGTTTCAGCTTAACAGTTAGAAAGAAAAGATCAAAGTAAATCCAAAATAAGAAGAAAGGAAATAAGAAATACAAAGGCAGAAATAAAAGAAATTTTAAAAATGTACAAACAAGAGATAGAAATCAGTGAGGCCTAAGACTGGTTCTTTTTAAAAACTTAGTAAATTTGTTAAACTCTAGTCATGGGAAAAAAAAGGGAGAGGTTGCAAGTTGTAAAACAATACAAACAAAAAAAGATGATGCAAGTTCTAATGTCAGAAGTGAAAGTGAGAGAAGACCACTGCATATCCTATAGATATTAAAAAAACATTATATATAAAAAAAAATCATGTCAAGAAAGGTGCAATGGATAAATTCTTTAAAAGACAAAAGTTACTGACTCAAGATGAAATTGAAAACCTTAACAGAATTTACCTAGTAAAGAAACTGAACTCAAAATTTAAAAACTTCCCACCCAGAAAAGGGGTGCCTGGGTGGCTCAGTTGGTTAAGTCTCCAACTCTTGATTTTGGCTCAGGTCATGATCTCATGGTTCATAAGTTCAAGTTCCATGCTGGGCTCTGTGCTGACAGCATAGATCCTGCTTGGAATTGTCTTTCTGCCTCTCTCTCTGTCCCTCCCCCACTCGCTCACTCTCTCTCAAAATAAATAAACTTTAAAAAGATAAATAAAAACTTCCCAGAAAAAAATATCTCAGGACCAGATAATTTCAATACTGATATTAAGCAAACATTTAAGAAAAAATTCTACATTCACTTAGAAAATAAAGGTGAATTTCTGTGATATCAAAGCCAATAAACACATTATTGGAAAATGAGAGACAAATAATGCATGTGAACATAGATGCAAAAATCTTTAGCAAAATTTTAGCAGTAGAAAGCAACAATATATAAAAAGGAAAACATTACATCACTAAATGGGGTTTATCCCAGTAATGAGAGGTGAAGTTAATCTAAACTGCAATGATGCGAGGTGCCTGGGTGGTTCAGTCAGTTGAACATCCAACTCTTGGTTTTGGCTCAGGTCATGATCTTGTGGCTCCTGGGTTCAAGCCCCACCTCGGGCTCTGTGCTAATGGCAGGGACCCTCCTTGGGATTTTGTCTCCCTCTCTCTCTGCCCCTCCCCCACTTACTCTCAAAATAAATAAACTTTAAAAAACAAGAAAAAAATAAATTGCAATAATGCAATATTTGCTATATTAGCATTGATAGTATAAAGAAGAAAAGTCATATGATTATCTCAATTGATACATAAAAAGCATTTTTTACAATATTCAAGATTTGATGGAGTAATGTCATCAAAACAGCAGACTAGAAAGTTCCAGGCCCTCATCTCCCCCAATGTTAATATCAAGAAAATAGTTACCGACTGACTAAAACAACTTTGTGGGAACTCTTGAAAAGCAGTCAAGGATTTACAGCACCAAACAAATACACAATCAAGGAAAAGCCACACTCAAAACAGTAGGAAATTTCATGGTGTTTTTGCTTGCCCTTGTCCCACCCTCTCCCTGATGCAGCTGACAAGGAAGTGATCCAATTTCTAGTTTCCTCCTTCACAACAACAGAAAAAGAGTGAAACTTGTTCGTAATATTAAGGCCTGCCTGTGGCCTGTCCAAGGGACTGCTTTCTCTATTGCCTGACTCAGAGCTCAGATGCAAATGGTGGTACAGTTTGGATTTCAGGTTTAAAATCATAGAAGGCAGTTTTTACTACAACCTGTAAAAACTACAGAAGATGGGAGACCTACAGACACCTAGAGGTAAGATTGTAGGAAAAGAAAAACAGTAGAATGCCCAACATCCTATACTGAAGCAGGAATGAGACTCATAAACATACTAAGACATTTTAAAGAAGCCATGTATACAGAAAACTTGGAAAAAGGAAATGTACAGGCCCAGAAAAAATGCATCCAGAAAAGGCCTAAGAAAACCTTAAGCCTTCATGCCAGGCTAACTAGTGAAGGTTTTCTCTCACATACAGCAAATCTGTTAAGATTAAGAAAATTGGCTTTTTGAAATGACAAAATTCCAACAAATATAACCATGCATGCAAAGAAAAAGGGAAATATGGCCTATTTAAAGGAACAATATAAATCTCCAGACTGATCCTAAGAAAACACAGACTTTGGACTTCCTAAAAGAAGACATAAAAGCTGTGTTCAATATGCTCAAGAAGTTAAGGAAAAACAAGAAAACTAAAGAAAATCAGAAAAATTGCAAATGAACAAAATGAGAATATCACTATAGAGATAAATATCTCATTAAAAACCACAAAGTAGGGGCGCCTGGGTGGCGCAGTCGGTTAAGCGTCCGACTTCAGCCAGGTCACGATCTCGCGGTCCGTGAGTTCGAGCCCCGCGTCAGGCTCTGGGCTGATGGCTCAGAGCCTGGAGCCTGTTTCCGATTCTGTGTCTCCCTCTCTCTCTGCCCCTCCCCCGTTCATGCTCTGTCTCTCTCTGTCCCCAAAATAAATAAACGTTGAAAAAAAAAAAAAAAAAACAAAAAAACAAAAACCACAAAGTAGAAGCTCTAGACATGAAAAACAGAACAGAATTGAAAAATTTGCTGAAGGGATTCAATAGCAGATGAAACAAGCAGAATAAAAAATCATGAATTTAAGGAGAGGTCATTTGAAATTATTGAGTCAGAGGAACAATAACAACAAAAGAATGAAGAAAGTAAAGAAAGCCTATGGAATACCATCAAGTAAACCAATATATGCGTTAGGGGAGTCCCAGAAGGAGATGAGAGAGAGAAATAGGCACAGATAATATATATAAAGGTCAAAAATTTCCCAGCGGAAGGAATTGGATCCAAATTCAAGAAACATAAAGGACTCCAGCTAGGATGAACCAAAAGAGGTCCACAGTGAGACATATAATCAAATTGTTGAAAGTTAAACACAGAGAATCTTGACAGCAGCAGGGGAAAAAGGAACTAACCACAAATAAGGAAGCTCCCATAAAATTATCAATGGGATACTCAGCAGAAATATTATATGCCAGAAGGGAGTGGGTGATATATTCAAAGTGCGGAAGAAAAAGCTGCTAACAAAGATTACTATATCTGGCACAAATATCCTTCAAAAACAAAGGAGAAATTAAGACCTTTCCAGATAAACAAGTGAGGGGAATTCGTTTCGAGACCTACCATACAAGAAATGCTACAGAGAGTACTTCAAGTTAAAACGAAAAGATGCTAGACAGAAACTGAAAACCATATAAAAATACAAAGTTCTACAATAAAGTTAAATACATTGACAAGCATGAAATCATGTATTATTGAAATTTAGATATGTATATCCACTTTAATTCTTTCAGAAAATTTGAAAGAAGCATAGAAAATAAATCAAAGTTAATGGGCACACAATGTATAAAAATGTAATTTGTGATATCTATATCATAAAGTGAAGAGGCAGAGTTATAAAGGAATTTTTGTATGTGACTGAAGTTAAACTGGTATCAGTTTACAAAAGACTCAACAAAGAAAATACATATAGAATCTGAACCAAAGAGATAAGAGGGGAATCAAAACACATCACTATAAAAAATCAAGTAAACACAAAAGAGGAAGTAAGGAAGGAAATAAGGAACAAAAACTTATGACATACAACAAAAACATAATGACAACAGTAAGTCCTTCCTGTAATTACTATAAATGTAAATGGGTTAAACTATGTCTAAAGACATAGATTGGCAGAATGGGTTAAAAAACAGAAACAAAAACAATGGGATCCAACTATATGCTGTCTAAAAGGGACTCACTTTAGACCTAAGGACAGGCATAGATTGAAAGCAAAAGAATGAAAAAAATAATTTCATGCAAACAATAAGGAAAAGTAGAAATACCACATTAGACAATAAAGACTTTAAGTCAAAAACTAATACAAGAGTCAAAAGACATGATATAATGATGAATGTGCCAATTCACCAAAAACATATAACAACTATAAATATGATGTTTGATGCACCAAACATCAAAGCCCCTAAAATTATAAAGCAAGCAAACACTGACAGAATTTAAGGGAAAAATAGCTTAAAATAAGAGTAGGAGACCCCAATATCCTACTTCCAATAATGTACAGAATAACCAAACAGAAAAGCAATAAGGAAACACAGGACTTAAAAAAACACTATATACTAATTGGACCTAAGAGACATATACAAAACATTCTTCCCAGTAATAGAATACACTTTTTCTCAAATGTTCATATAATATTTTCCAGGATAGACCACCTGTTAGACTACAAAACAAATCTTAATAAGTTTTAAAAGACTGAGATCATACTATTTTTTCCAATCACAATGAAACAAAATTAGGTGATAATGGTAGAAGAAAAACTAGAAAATCCACAAATAATGTGGAAATTAAACAACATACTCTTTTTTTTAACAACACTCTCATACAATCATTAGTTCAAAGAAGAAATCACAAGGAAATTAGAAAACATTTTGAGACAGATGAAAATAAAAACAAAACATATGAAAACGTACAGGATATAGCAAAATAAGTGGTAAGAGGGAAATTTATAGATGTGTTTATATTTTAAAAAGGGAAGGATATTAACAACCTAACTTTAAACTTTAAGAAACCAGAAAAAGAGGAACTAACTCAAAGTTGCCAGAAGGAAGAAAACAATAAACATTAGAGATAAACAAAAAATAGAAAAACAACAGACAAAAATCAATGAAATCTAGAGTTTGCTCTATGAAAAGAACACAAAAAGAACAAAATCTGACAAATGTTTACCCTGCTTGAATAAGAAAGAGACAGAGACAGAGACGGAGAGAAGACTCAACACAATCAGATATGAAATAGAAGACATTTTATATAAATAGGATTATAAAAGAGTGCTCTAAACAACTGTATACCAACAAATTGGATCATTTTGATAATATAAACAAATCCCTACAATAACAAAACCTATCAACTTCATTCTATAAGGACCAGTATTATCTTGACACCAAATCCAGATAAAGACACTATAAAACAACAACAACAACAACAAACTATAGGGGTGCCTGGCTGGCTCTGTCAGTAGAGCATGTGACTCTTGATCTTAGGGTTGTGAGCTTAGCCTCATGCTGGGTGTAGCAATTGCTTAAAAAATAAATAAATAAAATCTTTGGGGCACCTGGGTGGCTTAGTCAGTTGCGTGTCTGACTCTTGATCTCAGCTCAGGTCTTGATCTCAGGGTCAGGAGTTTAAACTCCACCTTACACTCTGTGTTAACCATGAAGCCTACTTAAAAACAAGCAAACAAATGGGGCGACTGAGTGGCTCAGTCAGTTAAG